>NC_046376.1:275844-408856 GCF_011125445.2 Fundulus heteroclitus | reverse complement strand
TTACCTATCGACATTATGTGATTATCGAGAAATGATCCTCCCCTCTGTAAATCACACACTGCCTGTTATTTTCACACCAAACAGAAGACAAGCTTTGCGCGGAGCGGGAGGAAGAAGACATGCTATGCGCCGGGGGGTGGGATGGTGAAGACAAGTTTTGCGCGGACGACCAGCAGAGCGGAGCGCCTGTTATTTCACTATATGCACGCGCGAAAGCAACAACAAAAAACGCCTGTTACCGTCAAATAAACATGCAAGCATCTCGACTTAGGTTGGTTTTTTTGTGTTTTTTGGATGTTGGAAGGCGGAGGCGGTAGCGTGACTTTGGCAAAGCGGCCGCCTCGCCAAGATAGCGCTGCAGGAAACACCGGTACAATTATTCAGCCTGTTGTTGCCTCCGTTCTGTTTTATTAAAAATTGCCTTTCAAGATGACATGTCTGTTCTTGATGTTGTATATTATCAAATAAATTTCCCCCAAAAATGCAACTTATACTCCAGTGCGACTTATATATCTTTTTTCCTTCTTTATTATGCATTTAATGGCTGGTGTGACTTGTATTCCGGAGCGACTTATAGTCCGGAAAATACGGTAATTAATTGTTAACCCATATAAATGGAATAATCCCAATACATTTTAATCCAATTTGAAATTTTTGTGCATGTAAACATAGCTATCGTGGACTAATGTTGGATCCAGATGTCTGTACTTCCCACATGTCAGGGGTTGGGACTGGGTGGGCATTCTGTGCTATTACTTGGCATGTGGAAAATGTAGATGTCATGTTCAAACATTGTTTACCATGACATCTTATTGTCAATTAATTAGGTTTCATGGGTGTTCTGGGTCATTGTCTGTGATGTGGACCATATAGTTGTCATGGTAACCAATGTTGGAATCAGAGATCTATAAGCCCCACCTGCAGGACATTGAGCCCAGGTGGGTGTTATATGCCATTTCTTGGCATGTGAGGAGAATGGATGTTAATTGTGGTCCAATATTGGATCCAGACATCTGTACTCCCTACATCTCAAGGAACGGGACTTGGTGGGCATTTTTTGCCATTACCTTGCATGTGGGGAATATAGATGTCTGGTTCCAACATGGTTACCATGACATCTTTATAGCCCACATGTTAAGTAATGAGCCTGGGTCAGTGTTTCATGCCATTACCTGGCATGTGGGGCAAGCAGATGTCTGGTCCCATCTTTGGTCACTGTGACATCTGTATGTCTCATTAGCCAGGTTAATGGATTTCTACAAACAGCTCCATGAATGCATGCAATACAACCCTGTCCAACTCCACCACCTGCTGGTGGTGCTGTCTGATGCGTCTACGAGTCTTTCTCTGTGTCTGCTGACCTTCGCTCACTGTTCCAGCTGACTCCCGGACACACTGGTAACTACCTGGGACACCATCACCTCACTCATTATGTCATCACTTGTGCCCCCTAAGGGCTCATCTGGACTTTGCGGCTTCCTGTATGATTCATTTTGACACCTGCCTGTGGTCTGCTTGTGGAGGAGATTAAAACCAAACTGGACCATTTCTACTGGGTGCTGACTTGGTGATTCTGTTTTTTGGTCAGTGGATGTAGCTGTGATAGATTTAAACTGCCATTGCTGGTATCCTCCATGTGCCCATGTGTTTCAGGGCCTCGTTGTATCAAATGGCAAATGGCCTGTACTTGTATAGCGCATTATCAAGTCTAACAACCCCATAGCGCTTTAAACTACTTTCAGTCATGCACCCATTCATTTACACGCTGGTGGTGGTAAACTACATTGCAGCCACATTTGCCCTGGGGCAGATTGACAGAAGCCAGGCTTCCATACAATACAACTGCCGCCATCGGGCCTTCTGACCACCATTAGCAGGCAAAGCAGGTGAAGTGTCTTTCTCAAGGACACAACAACCCACTGGTTGCAGGGCCAACTCCTAGCTCCTGTGCCACTGTTGCCCCTGGTAGAAGTGGTTGAAGTAAGTTTTCAGTAAAGTTTAAAACCTTTTAGGGATCACTTGAAGTTAAACCCCTAGTTTGTTTGAGGCACTATTGTTTATTAAGTGGAAAATAAAATGGGACAGAGAGACATGGTGCAAAGATCTGTCTCTCCATGAGGACTCAAGCACAGGACAGCTGCGTTGAGGATTGGTGCCTCTGGACATGAGTCACGCTACCTACCCTTGCTAAAACACTGCTAACAGATTCACTCGGCGCTTGACTCATTTTTATTTTTATTTAACCTCAGTCCAACCATTGCTATTGGTCAGAAATGTATATATGTTCTGTGTCCTGGGACCCAATTTAATATATGAACCCGAACAGGTTATTAATAGGAAACCAGTTTGAAAGCTTACCATTACCTCTATGTCTGAGATGCATTGAAAAAAGCTGATCACCTCTGATACTCTTTGATGGACTGGTGATATCTCCAGGGTAAACCCCATCTCTCACCCAACAACAGCTGGATGTCTCTTTTAATGTGTGACCAACTATGAACTATCCTATTCTTTAAAACAGTGTTCATGACATATCATGAATGATGGCTCATGGGATTCTCCCAGTCAGGACCGTCATGCACTCCCAGGGCATGTCAACTGTATCTACTTGCTCCCGACCTGGTTGTGGCGCGCCTGAGTCGGTGAGGCACCTGGTCAAAGAGTGCAGTGCTGCCGTAGACCAGTGGGCGTAGCCTGGCTCCTTACAATTCCCGTACTTACCAGTAAGGGAGGTTGAGCTCTTAATGGGGTGAGCTGCAAAACACAAGCAGCAAAGAAAGATGTTGCCAATCATTAGCTCACCCTTGCACCCTTCAAAGACGCCATATAGGCCTCCAGGAACTTGCTGGTGAGGAAGCACAAGTAGATTCCTACCGTGGTTGTGATCCAGATGGCAGAAGAAAGGCCTGCCAAGCTGCAGGCTGCTGGCAGCAAAGAGAGGGACGCAGCCACAAAGAAGCATTCGCCTCTGTGCCGATTCGGACGAAGGAGCCAGAGTCACACAGGGAAAGGTCAAAGCAGCAACGGTCTGGCTCTCCGGGTGTGGCAGGTGGGAAGGAGCATCAGGGTGGGGATCCCCTCTGAGCATTGAGACTGTTTGGAAGAATGGAGAGGCTATTTTAAAATGTTAAGGATTCACCTCGCTCCTTTTACAAATTTTAAACATCCAGTGTCACTTTGAAAATTTCTATTAAACATCTAGATTATTTTACATGATCTGGGGTAGACATTTGAGGCAAAACGTGGGAAAAAGCTTTGGTCCCCAGCTCCTCCCTTCTATATCCCCCAGCATGCCAGTCAACAAGTTGTGCTTTTAAACCATTTCTTTTTTGTAATTGAATTGGGAGTTAGCAGTAGTCCTGTTTTCTGCTCTTTGAGTTCTAGCATTTGAATTGACAGGGAGGTGGCCCAGATGTAATCATCAGCTGGTTGGCTGGTCTGAGGCTTCTTCATTTTGTTTATTTCAGTCAAGGGCTCCCAACTCTTTTTTTTATTGTTTCTTTAATACTAACTTCAACCACCTGCTATTAGTCAGAACTTGAAATCTTCTGTCTTGTGACACTCGTTAAAGTATGGAACAAAACAGATTGATTATCCAGCCATAACCAATTACCTTCTTGCCTGAGGTCATTGAAAAAAACAAAAAAATTACCACATTATGATTGCTTCGAAAATGCTAATTACAGCTGTGGTGGACTGGTGACCTAACCAGCGTGTAAGCTAACCCCTCACCTATTGACTACTTGGATATTGACCCCTGCTCATTGAAATCCTCTCAACTGGAGGATTCTTTTAAGTAGCCGCCCTATTCAGGGGTCAGTACAGCAAGCCAGTACAACTTTAATTTATACTTGACATATCTTACGCCATATGCCTTTCCTGACACATTTTAAGAATCACCAAACTGTTCCTCTGGTGACCCTTATGGTAGAAGTCCTCCTATATAATGCATAGTCAATCACCTCCCAGTGCACCCATCCAACCTTCTACCAATCCACAACTCCAACTTGGAAAAGATGGACAGAAGGAGACAATCACCAACTTCACCAAACACCAATCTTGTGCCGCCCTCAGCCTCTGTGGATATCATCGCCTCATCTGCAACAGTAAGACATCTTCACCACTCCTTTTAAAACACATTCTCAAATCATTTCAGTTTCAGATACTAATCCTAGTACCTCTCCTCCAGGATACTAATAAGAATCATTTACTCCACCAATCTCCTGCCAACGTCATTCTCTAAGGATATCCTCTCCTCCTCTGCAACAGTAAGAAACCATCACCCCTTCTTGTACACCACATTCTCAACCCATTTCAGTTTCAGATGCTAACACACCTATGTCTCACCTTAAACAGAACTGGGTTTCCTGAGGGAAACTTCAGATTGTTCTGCTCAAACAAGTGGTAATCAGACACTACTCTTCTGTGAATCACAGATTTCTTGAATTCTTACATTTCTTGTTGCTGTCCCTCCCTTAGAGAAATCAGTTTTCTTTGTCGATGCTCAGACATTGGATTTCAACGTATTGTTATTCATTCCCTGTGTCTTTTTTCAGAACTCTCCTTAAGAACCTCTACACCGCTCCTCTGTCTGCTCTTCTGGCTCAAGTGCTCCTCAATAAAAATCGCTCTCTCACCTGCCAGTCCACCCTCCAACATTTTGCCGATCCACAACTTCCACTAGGAAAAGAAGGACCGAAGGAGACAATGACTAACTCCACCAATCTCCTGACCAACCTCAGCCTCAGTGGATATCCTCACCTCCTCTGCACCAGTACGACACTGTCTCCCATCCTTCTACAACCTTGTTCTCAACCCATTTCAGTTTCAGGTAGTAACTTACTTTCCTCTCCCATGAAATAGGACCAGGTTTCCGTAGGCAGATGCCAGATTGTTGTCCTCACACATGAGGTAATCAGGCTCTTTTCCTCTTTTTGTCTAAGATTCCTGGGGTCCTTACACTTATATTTGCACTCTCTCCTTACCAAAAATATGCTCCCTTTGTCATTTAACAGTTATTGGACTCCAACTAATTGTTTCTTTTTCTCTTAGTCTGTTTGAACAACTCTCCCTAAGACTTTCCACACAACTCCTCTGGCCACCCTCCTGGCACAAGGGCTCATCTGTAACTCATTGGTCACTCACCTCCTGGTGCACTCTCCATCGTCCCAACCTCCACCTTCAAGAGAAGGACAGAAGAAGACAATAACTAATTCAACCAATCACCAATCTGCTGCCAACCTCAGCCTCTGCTGATAAGTTTACCACCTCTGCACCAGTAAGAAGTCATCTCCATTCCTTTTACAACAAATTCTAGACCCATTTCAGTTTCAGACAGTAAGACATTGACCTCTCCCCTAGTGCCGTCCTGGATTCTTGATCTAAAACAAGAAGAATCATCTCAGTGTGCAGATTTACCAATAAACCTTTCAAACTTCCCTTTGGTTTCTGTGATTATTACCTGCAGGAGATTTTAATTTTTTCAGGAACATGACAGAGTCCCCTGTGAGACGGAGCTTTAACTCCCACCCCTGGGAGAACTTTAAACACGTCCCGAGGGAGGCGGGGGACATTAAGTCTGAATGGACCATGTTCCGCGACTCTATTGTTGAGGCGGCTAGTCGGAGCTGTGGCCGCAAGGTTGTCGGTGCATGTTGCGGCGGCAACCCTCGAACCCGCTGGCGGACACCTGTGGTGAGGGAAGCCATCAAGCTGAAGAAGGAGTCCTACCGGGCTTTTTTGGCCTGTGGGACTCCGGAAGCAGCTGATGTGTACCGGCAGTCGAAGCGGCAGGCGGCTCGGCTGGTCAGCGAGGCAAAAACTCGGGCGTGGGAAGAGTTCGGAGAGGCCATGGAGAAAGACTTCCGTACGGCTTCGAAGCGATTCTGGTCCACTATCCGGCGTCTCAGGAAGGGGAAGCAGTGCAGTACCAATACTGTTTACAGTGGAGGTGGTGTGCTGCTGACCTCGACTCGGGACGTCGTGTTTCGGTGGGCGGAATACTTCGAAGACATCCTTAATCCCACCAACACGTCTTCCATTGAGGAAGCAGAGCCTGAGGACTCTGGGTCAGGTTCTCCCATCTCTGGTGCTGAGGTTGCCGAGGTTGTTAAAAAGCTCCTCGGTGGCAAGGCCCCGGGGGTGGATGAGATTCGCCCTGAGTACCTTTTGGCTCTGGATGTTGTGGGGCTGTGTTGGTTAACGCGGCTCTGCAGCATTGCGTGGACATTGGGGGCAGTTCCCCTGGATTGGTAGACTGGGGTGGTGGTCCCCCTATTTAAAAAGGGGGACCGAAGGGTGTGTTCCAACTACAGAGGAATCACACTCTTAAGCCTCCCTGGTAAGGTCTATTCAAGGGTTCTGGAAAGGAGGGTCCGTCGGATAGTTGAATCTTGGATTCAGGAAGAGCAGTGTGGTTTTCGTCCTGGCCGTGGAACACTGGACCAGCTCTATACCCTCAGCAGGATCCTGGAGGGGGCATGGGAGTTTGCCCAACCAGTCTACATGTGCTTTGTGGATCTGGAGAAGGCATTCGACCGTGTCCCCCGAGGGATCCTGTGGGGGGTACTCCGGGAGTATGGAGTACCGGACCCTTTAATAAGGGCTGTCAGGTCTCTGTACGACCGGTGTCACAGTCTGGTCCGCATTGCCGGCAGTAAGTCGGACTCGTTTCCAGTGAGAGTTGGACTCCGCCAAGGTTGCCCTTTGTCACCGATTCTGTTCATAACTTTTATGGACAGAATTTCTAGGCGCAGCCAAGGTGTTGAAGGGATCCGTTTTGGTGGCCTTAGGCTTGCGTCTCTGCTATTCGCAGATGACGTGGTCCTATTGGCTTCATCAGGGCGTGATCTACAGCTCTCACTGGAGCGGTTCGCAGCCGAGTGCGAAGCGGCCGGGATGAAAATCAGTGCCTTCAAATCCGAGACCATGGTCTTGAACCGGAAAAGGGTAGAGTGCCTTCTCCAGGTTGGGGAGGATGTGCTGCCCTTAGTGGTTCTCCCATCTCTGGTGCTGAGGTTGCCGAGGTTGTTAAAAAGCTCCTCGGTGGCAAGGCCCCGGGGGTGGATGAGATTCGCCCTGAGTACCTTTTGGCTCTGGATGTTGTGGGGCTGTGTTGGTTAACGCGGCTCTGCAGCATTGCGTGGACATTGGGGGCAGTTCTCAAGTATCTTGGGGTCTTGTTCACGAATGAGGGGAAGATGGAGCGGGAGATCAACAGGCGGATTGGTGCAGTGTCTGCTGTGAAGCGGGCGCTGTACCGATCCGTTGTGGTGAAGAGAGAGCTGAGCCAAAAGGCAAAGCTCTCGATTTACCGGTCGATCTACGTTCCTACCCTCATCTATGATCATGAGCTTTGGGTCGTGACCGAAAGAACGAGATCCCGGATACAAGCGGCTGAAATGAGTTTTCTCCGTAGTGTGTCTGGGCTCTCCCTTAGAGATAGGGTGAGGAGCTCAGTCATCCGGGGAGGACTCAGAGTAGAGCCACTGCTCCTCCACATCCAGAGGAGCTGTTTGAGGTGGCTCGGGCATCTGGTCAGGATGCCTCCTGGACGCCTCCCTGGTGAGGTGTTCCAGAGGAAGACCCAGGACACGCTGGAGGGACTATGTCTCTCTGCTGGGAATGCCTTGGGATTCCTCCAGAGGAGCTGGCCCAAGTGGCCGGGGAGAGGGACGTCTGGGCCTCCCTCATGAAGCTGCTACCCCCGCCATCCGACCCCGGATAAGCGGAAGAAGATGGATGGACGGAGACGGACGGAGAAACATGACATAAGCGGGTCGAGAAGATGGATGGATGGATGGCCTTTCTGAAATAATTAAACATAAAGTTAAAGTCAAGATAGCCAAAGAGCAGGCCAGATACAGAAAAATAAACCATTCAAATTCTGTTGCATTTTTAAAATTACAGAATAACAAAACAGAAAAATATTATAAACTTGTGTTTGACATCCAAGAATAGTCTGTGATGCTCAGACCAGGTGAGGAGAGCAAAATGTAGTCCATTAATCAAGCTTGGGTAAGATGCCATCAACCTGCTGGATCTGGAACAAAGACTCCTATATCTTTCTTTAGAGGGTAGGGGTAACAACCCAACCATGCAAGCAATGCTGAAGGTCATTAATGATGTAAATGGTTTTGTGAACACACTGTTAATGGTTGATTACCAGAAGAATGGAGAGATGAGAACAAATGACTTCTCTGTAAGTATTGACAATCTTTCTCCAGTGATTTCTCTCCAGCAGTTTGCAGCTTGAGAACCAGAAATTGAGATCCTAGGGGAGGACAAATGCCCTCTATAGAAGGTCCTGAGTTGATGAGTTGTTAGAACCTGCTTACATTGGAGCCTAATTGTTCCAGTGACGCATCTTAACAATAGCTTTGTGAAAAAGGTCAGTTTGTTGTCTTGGTGAGCTTGTGAATGTGTCCTAAAAGCCAACTCAAACTCTTCCTTAGACATTATTTCATTGGTGCATGCCTACAGACATCCACACTTTTCCAAAACCTGAGGGTTTACTTGAATTTCCCTCAATCATGAACGGCGTGTGTTCAAGGTGATCGCGGGAGGCCACTCTGAGATTTTGATTCAAATCGTATACAGGGAAGTACTTAAAACATTGAAGGGTGAGGGGGCATGAAATGGTAAGAGAAGGGTACTTTTTGACACTTTGCGTTGGTTTGGGAGAACAATTTGACAAAGTGCTGGTGAAGATTTTCAGTCATCCAGGTCATGGTCTTTCCAAAAATTTAAAAAACAAAAAAACTGGACTTTTTCCCGAAGTTTGAAGACTTTTTGCTTCCTATCCTGGAAGCTTTCTCAATTCAAAAAGTCTGGAGTAATGTGGCATTGCAACCTTTATACTACTACCTAACAAAGGCCTTGTAATTGCTTAGATAACATGCACATTGAACAGAAACAGTTCCACCCCCTTAGTAATGGGGAGTCGTTAAAGTCATTGTATGCCAGGAGATTGATTGACTGGTCCACTCCTCTGTTACGAGGAGTCGTTAGGGTTGTTATTGGCCTGGTTTACAGGAACAATGTTTTGATCACCCGTATGAGGGTGAGGATTGAGGTGATGATTGGCCGGAATTAACCCTATAGCTGTATTATAGGTTTTTGAGAGTTGGAACCTAAGGCCTCCTCCTCTGTTTAAAGTTGGTTTTTCTCTCTAAACGTAGATGGCTTCCTTCACACCCCTTTCAAACCATCTGTCTTTTTTTTCCAAAATGTGAACATTTTGGTCCTCAAACGAGTGTCCTCTGTTCTTAAGGTGTAAGTCCTTGGGGTGTAAGTGGACAGCAGAGTCTTGTAGCTCTTCTGTGTTGAGCCATGCGTCTGTTGAGAGGTTGTTTGGTTTCTCCAATATAAAGATCAGAACATTCCTCACTGCACTGAAATGCATGCACCACTCCACTCATCTTAGGTTTGGGGATTTTGTCCTTAAGATGCACCAGCCTCTGTCTGAGGGTCCTGTTTGGTTTAAAATGTACTGGGATTTTGTGTTTGGAGATAATCCTCTTGATTGAGAAAGCTATTATAACATTTTGAAATGCTCGTATGGGTGGGGCCAATAATGTTTTGGTGGCCTGCCCCATCAAAACGTTGGATTTTTTTTATTTTGACAGTGCAAATATGTCACAGATTTAATGTATTCAGTTTTTGAAATACTATGTACAGTAGTCATAGTAAAGTTGAGCCATGTTGGTGATTATTACAAGATTAATTCAAATGTAATGCTCTGACCTTTTGTACTTTCATGTTGGCTGACAAAAGTACCATTTAATAAACATGTTCTTTATTGTACCTTACCTGTGAATTCACTTTAGGGTTAGGTGCCAGTATTTGTTTTCAACAAAGATTCAATTAATGACACATACATTTCTAAAAAGCTTTGATTTATTTATTGCTAAAATACAGTGTTTAGTGATCATTCATATCAATCTTCTTCATTTGCAGTATAGTGCAATTCCTAAACATAATTTATGTGACATTTAGTCTTTGAAATTAATTCCACATTAGTGTTTGAAAAACAATTCACAATCTATTGTTTCTACCAGTTTGTACTTTTATAAGTCATTTAAAGGGGTTGACAAGTATTGTTGAAGTGTTCTATCAAAGCAAGATGAGGGACTATAAATGGCACGTCTTGCTTTGTCACAAGCAACAGTGTGCATACATAACACATTCATTAACTAATCAGGGCTGAGTGGACCTTTACCATAACTTTCAATACAGATAAACTATAGAACATGTAATACAAATAACTTTGTCATTCACCAGATGAACATGTGTTGATCACAGAACCTTTAATTCAACAAAGGAGGATTATTTAGACACAATTAAGACATGTTTTATACAGAAAGATTTTGCTTTGTAAAATACATGTGTAAACGTTAGTAAATTATTAGCCTTATGTCTGCTTGGTGAGTCACGTAGCCTACAGTCAACTATTCTTCTGACTGTTTACTGAGGAATGTTAAAAAATAGAAAGATATCAAAACATACTAAGTAGGAATCCTTGTCCCATTATAGAAAATTATATTTGCCATATATGTTCTCTGGATTAGGCTAGTCTTCCCCAAAGTACTCTTACAGCACCAGTAGCCTGCTTACTTTTACAGGTGAGTATGGATGTAAGCTTGCAAAAACAGGTAAAGCTCTATTGCTTCTTCTGGAGTAGCAGGTGTGTGCAGATTGTTTTCTGTCATTGCTAGTCAACAAATGTCAGTCTTATCACATGGATGTGGGCTTCTTGACAGGCATTCCTCTCTACAAGCTTGTATTTGTTGATGGACTACTGTCTTAAGGTAGTTGGTAGAGCCAAGCAGGTGAGGAAAGATGTACAAAATCAGTGGTCGTCCACTTGGGGAAACAAATTCTGTGGCAGTTTCACAGATGAGCAACAAAAAAGTTAAATTAACATTTACATTTACATTACATTTACATTTACATTACATTACATTAACATTTACATAACATTTACATAGTTCTATGGATATTTTTCAAATGTGTACTTTTATATTATTTCACTCCATACAGGCTGCAAAGAGACGCTAAAAAACCATGAGAGAAAACATACAGTCCTCTGTAAAATACATTATAAAGCTCTGCTGAACCTTCTATAAGGTTTAAATAGAGAAAGCTGGTGTCTTTAAAATTGACAAAATTTTTGTTAGAAAATATCTTAATTTTTCTACTATCTTGAGTGTAAAGGCTTATAAAATGTGAATAAGGTTATTTAAATTGCTTAAAGATATGCTAAAAAGTCATTAGCACAGTTAATTATGGTACCTTTCATTGCTGAAATAAACTAAATGTGTTTAGAAATAGAGACATTTTGTGATTCAATTCAATTCAATTTTATTTATATAGCGCCAATTCATGAAACATGTCATCTGAAGGCACTTTACAAAGTCAAGTTCAATCATATTATACAGATTGGTCAATGATGTCCTATATAAGGAAACCAGTTGATTGCTTCAAAGTCCCGACAAGCAGCATTCACTCCTGGAGAAGCGTAGAGCCACAGGGAGAGTCGTCTGCATTGTACATGGCTTTGCTGCAATCCCTCATACTGAGCAAGCATGAAGCGACAGTGGGAAGAAAAACTCCCCATTAACGGGAAGGAAAACCTCTGGCAGAACCAGGCTCAGTATGAACGGTCATCTGCCTCGACCGACTGGGGTTACAGAAGACAGAGCAGACACAACAAGAGAGACAAAAAAGCACAGAAGCACACATTGATCCAGTAATCTGTTCTACATTAGATGGTAATAGCGTGTGAGCCGTCTTCTGTGGATGATGTCACAGTTAACAGAACGCCAGACCAGGTGTACCTACTATGAAGATAAAAGAGAGAACAGAAAGTTAAAGCAGAAATGACGACACGCAATGCATAATTGAAGAACAGTAGAACTCTATAAAGTGAGAAATTAGATCCTGATGTCCTCCAGCAGCCTAAGCCTAAGCAGTAAAACTATAAAGGTAGCTCAGGGTAACATGAGCCAGTCTGACTAGAAGCTTTGTCACAAAGGAAAGTTTTAAGATTAGTCTTAAAAGTAGACGGGGTGTCTGCCTCACGGACCAAAACTGGGAGTTGGTTCCACAGGAGAGGAGCCTGATAGCTAAAGGATCTGCCTCCCATTCTACTTTTAGAGACTCTAGGAACCACCAGCAGACCTGCAGTCTGAGAGCGAAGTGCTCTGTTAGGAACATACGGGGTAATCAGAGCTCTGATATATGATGGAGCTTGATTATTAAGGGCTTTATACGTTAGAAGAAGAATTATAAATTCTATTAACACACACCATCCCATAATAGCAAAAACAATATTTCAAACCTTAGATACAGTATAAAAACCTTTGTTTCTGCAATGATATCCGTTCAAAAACAATATATCTTGGCTGATAATAAACAAAAAATTTAATAATTGACACACAGCGGATTTATGTTGGGTAAATCGGGCCAACCACAGCTGATTCCAGTCTGGCCTAGACTTGTAGTGGCAGGGTTTTTTTTTTCTTCCATTACATTGACACCTATATATAAAAGGAGGACTTTGAGAAGTGATGTTTTTGGAAAAAGAAACATAAAAAGACAAACACTGTAATGTCTGGACAAGGAAGAGTAAGAGCAAGGGGCTCAGGGAGAATAGCAGGCCCAAGGAAAGGGCAAGGTAGAGGTGTAAGAATGCGTGGTGGTGGCATACCAAGGGCTCCAAGAACAGTAGTCAGTGATGAAATTCGTGCCACTATCATTGACCATGTAATCAACCATGGTCTTTCACTAAGAGAGGCTGGTGAAAGAGTGCAGCCCAATTTGAGGCGGTCAACGGTTGCCTCCATTATACGCATCTTTCAACAAACCAACAGGTAAGTGTTGCATTTTACATGGATTGTTTCTATTCTCACTTGATATGTGAATAAGGTCATACAGTAATGCATATGTTAAATATTTTTGTCCCTCTAAAGGATGCAACGTCTTCCACCCTCTGGGGGAAGAGGAAAGCTCCTCAATAATGATCAAGAGCTGGCCATTGTAGAAATAGTTGTTGCAAACAATGCAATAAAACTGCAAGAAATTCAAACTAGGATTGTGGAGGACCATGGAATATTTGATAACATCAATAGCATCAGCCTCTCAACAATTACGTGGACATTGTCCAAACACAGAGTGCGGATGAAGCAGCTCTACACTGTTCCTTTTGAGAGGAACAGTGAGAGAGTTAAGGAGCTACGGCGACAATATGTCCAGGTATAGTGTATATTCAATTCAATGTCCAGTTCTATAAGCTTTGCACTTTGCAAGTAGGTAACCTACACATTAACAGGTTACAGCACAGTATGGATTACAGTGATGACAGGATTTACATAAACTTTATTTCAGAGAGTTTTGAAATTGGAGGCCAACCAGGCCCCTCATGAATTCATATACATATATGAGGCAGGATTCAATCTGGCCAAAAGGCGTCGACGTGGACGAAATGTAATTGGAAAAAGGGCCACAGTTGATGTGCCAGGACAGAGAGGGGTAAACATTACCATATGTGCAGCAATTGCAAATGCAGGATTACTCCTTCACAAATGTCAGGTCGGACCCTATAATACTGAGTGCATCCTTGCATTTCTCAACGATCTCCACCAGCGCCTGTTTCCAGAACAGGATCGGGAGGGTGAAAACATGAGGACCTTTGTATTTACCTGGGACAATGTGGCTTTCGATCATTCGCAAGCAATAACAACATGGTTTGAAGTTAACCCATGACTCGTAAGTCTCTTCCTTCCACCATATTCACCTTTCCTCAACCCCATAGAGGAGTTCTTTTCAGCATGGAGGTAGAAGGTTTATGACCATCAGCCACATGACCAGATGTCCCTCCTTGAAGCCATGGATGCTGGCTGCAGGGACATCACAGTTCAGGATTGTCAAGGGTGGATCCGACATATCAAGCGGTTTTATCCCAGGTGCATTGCCTTGGATAATATCAGATGTGATGTTGACGAAAACATGTGGCCTAACCCTGAAGATCACAGAGATTAGATACAGCAATGTTGTGCTTTTTATTCTTTTTAGTTCCCCCAATATTTATCTGGACTTGTTGCTGTTGTTGTTTTTTGTTCAAAATGGTCTTGTATGTTTCACGGATATTCTGTTTACTGTGAGAAATACTGTAAAACTTTTTCTGTACTATCAAACCGTGTTTCTACTAAACCTCCTGTAGTAAACAGTAAAGGAAAAAAAAGAAAACAATGGATTTGCTTTTTACTGGAATGCTTTTGAATGTGACCCTTACTGTATATGTGGACATACAGTTACCAACCAAGAAATTTAGTGTAAAAACGGTGGAACGCATGTTTTGCATGCACATACCTGTAAAACTGAAACATAAAAGTCTATGAGTTTTTGTAAAGTCAACAATAGCCAGTATTTTGAAACCTGGTGTATTTTGATTGACTGCATGTACTTTGTGAAGTGAAAACAAGTGTCATTCTTTGACAGAATAATTTCATTTTGAGTCAGATTTCCAGTGTTTTGGTAAAGATAGTGTGTGTGCAGAGAAAAATGTGTTCTATTTTGAAATTAAGAGTTAGTATATATTTAACAAAATGTGTTTTTGAGAAGAAAATTATCCATTTGGCCAATTGTGTTTTGTAGGTGTGAGTCTGTGTTAAGAGTTTAGAAAAAGTATCTGAAGTATGGGTAAGCGCTTCTTAGCGATTGAAAAAAAACTGTAAAAGGTGCCATGCTGTGTGTTGTACTTTGCAAGAATGGATGGTCTAAGGCAGATGAGAGGCAGAGGAAGAGGCAGAGGGCTCAGAGGAAGAGGGCTTAGAGGATAAGGGCTCAGAGGAATAAGGATTCCATATTCGAGGTGGAGGTGTAGCTGTATCTAGACGGGCTCAAGTTACAGATGAAATTCGGGAAACTGTGATTGACCATGTAGTAAATCATGGCCTTTCACATAGAGAGGCTGGACAAAGAGTCCAACCTGTTCTTAACAGAAACACGCATCCATTGTCAGAATTTTTCAACTGGAGAACAGGTAATGTTACTATACAGTATATACATATACATCTGCAGTGATATACAGTATTTCATGTAATTGTTTTCCACATTTCATGTATTCTTTACAGAATTGAAAGGCTACCGGCTGGTGGTGGTAGACTCAGAATTTTCAATGTTGAGCAGAAGGCAGCCATTGTGAACATGGTTCTGGCAAATAATGCCATTAGCCTGCGTGAAATCCAGGCAGCAGTGATTGCAGATCAGGGGGTATTTAGAAACGTAAATACTGTGAGTGAGACCACAATTAACCGTGTCCTCAGAAGGAACCATATGGCAATGAAACAGCTCTACAGAGTTCCATTCCAGAGGAACTCTGATGCTGTGATGGAGTTACCTGACTCCGCCAGATAGATTTGCTCCGCATATCCATCTGGAAACCTTCCGTTGAAGTAATTTTGGGAAGGGGCGAAAATACTGGTTAGCTGATTGGCCTAAGACCTGGCTACAAGAGGACTACGTTAGTATAAATGAGTCAACTCCCTCCAATTATTCAAATTTCCACATTCCCAGATCTGTGGGAAGAGGAGGAGGAGTGGCAACCATCTTTCAGTCTGATTTATTAATTAGTCCCAGGCCAATTGATAACTACAGTTCTTTTGAACATTTAACCCTCAGTTTCCCTCATCCAAACTGCAAAGCAATAAAACCTCTTCTGTTTGTTGTTTTGTATCGTCCACCAGGCCCTTACACTCAGTTTTTGGATGAGTTGTCAGATTTCTTATCTGATTTGGTGTTAAATACTGATAAGGCTATTATAGTGGGTGATTTTAACATCCATGTTGACACAGAATGCGATAACCTTAGTGTAGCCTTTAAAACTATCCTAGATTCAATTGGTTTTGCTCAAAATGTGCATAAACCGACGCCCTCTTGGCTCCATACTTTAGACCTTGTGCTGACATATGGCATTGATTGTGAAGAATTAACAGTATTTCCTCACAACCCTGTCCTATCTGATCATTTTTTAATAACATTTGAGTTTAATCTAACTGAGTTCTCCACCCCCAAAAGAGGGTTCCATTATAGTAGATCTTTATCGGATAATGCTGTATCAAAACTTAAAGAGTCTGTCCCCTTTTTAATATCCTCCGTATTGCAGAAATGCCCTGTAGATGGCAGCAATGTTGTTTCTTCCAATTCACAAATAGATGTCTTTGTAAACGGTATGACTTCGTCATTGCGTTCTGCATTAGACAATGTAGCTCCCTTGAAAAAGAAGGTGATTATTCACAGGAAGCTGGCTCCTTGGTTTAATTCAGAGCTGCGTTCCTTGAAGCACAATGTTAGGAAATTGGAGAGAAAATGGCGCTCTACACACCAAGAGGAGGAATGAGGAATCCTACTTAATCTGGAAGAACAGTCTATTGTTGTATAACAAGACCCTTCGCAGAGTTAGAGCAGCATATTTTTCATCATTAATTGAGGAGAATAAGAATAATCCTAGATTTCTCTTCAGTACAGTTGCCAAACTTACCCAGAGCCACAGCTCTGTTGATCCATCCATTCCCTTAGCTCTTAGCAGTAATGATTTTATGGGATTCTTCATAAATAAAATTGATTCCATTAAAAATAAAATAATTGGCATCCTCCCAAACATGATTACCTCATCCTCAGTAAGTGAGGCAGCATTGGAGGAATCCTTAGAACCTGCGCAGTGTCTGAACTGTTTAAAAGCAGTAGAGCTTTCTGAGCTATCTAAAATTTTAGCTTCATCTAAACCTTCTACCTGTATGTTAGACCCAATCCCAACCAAGTTGTTAAAGGAGGTATTCCCTCTGATCAGTGGTCCTATTTTAGACATGATTAATCTATCCTTGGTAAATGGATATGTACCACAGGCTTTTAAAGTAGCTGTTATTAAACCTTTACTTAAGAAACCATCTCTTGATCAAGATGAGTTAGTAAATTACAGACCTATATCTAATCTTCTTTTCTTATCTAAAATTCTTGAGAAAGTAGTTGCTAATCAACTATGTGAACATTTACAAAGTAATGACCTACTTGAGGAGTTTCAGTCAGGCTTCAGAGCTCATCATAGCACTGAAACAGCTCTGGTGAAGGTCACCAATGATATTCTCATGGCCTCAGATAATGGACTTGTGTCTATACTTGTCCTGTTAGATCTCAGTGCTGCATTTGATACAGTTGATCACAATATTCTCCTACAAAGACTTGAGCATACTGTAGGGATTAAGGGAAAAGCATTAGGCTGGTTTAAATCTTATCTGTCAGACAGATTCCAGTTTGTTCATGTTAATAATAAATCTTCCTCAAACTCTAGGGTCACTTGTGGAGTACCACAGGGTTCAGTCCTTGGACCAATTCTCTTTACTATATATATGCTTCCGATTGGCAAAATTATCAGACAGCATGGGATTAATTTCCACTGTTATGCTGATGACACTCAGCTATATTTATCCATAAATCCTGATGAATCCAATCAGTTACTTCGACTGCAGTCATGTCTTGATGACATCAAAAGCTGGATGACTTTAAATTTCCTGCATTTAAATTCTGACAAGACAGAAGTTGTAATCTTTGGGCCAGAGTCTTCAAAAAATAAAGTTCTTAATCAATCCCTTAATCTGGATGGCATTAACTTGGCCTCTGGTAATAAAGTTAAAAATCTTGGTGTTGTTTTCGACCAAGACATGTCATTTAAATCCCATATTAAACAGGTTTCCAGAGTTTCCTTTTTTCACCTCCGGAATATCGCCAAAATTAGAAACATTCTGTCCAGGAGTGATGCTGAAAAACTAGTCCATGCATTTGTTACTTCAAGGCTGGACTATTGTAATTCTTTACTATCAGGAAGTCCACAAAATGCAGTTCGAAGTCTTCAGCTGATTCAAAATGCTGCGGCAAGAGTTCTGATGAAAATCAACAAGAGGGATCATATTTCTCCTGTTTTAGCTTCCCTTCATTGGCTTCCTGTTAAATCAAGAATAGAATTTAAAATTCTCCTTCTAACGTATAAAGCCCTTAATAATCAAGCTCCATCATATATCAGAGCTCTGATTACCCCGTATGTTCCTAACAGAGCACTTCGCTCTCAGACTGCAGGTCTGCTGGTGGTTCCTAGAGTCTCTAAAAGTAGAATGGGAGGCAGATCCTTTAGCTATCAGGCTCCTCTCCTGTGGAACCAACTCCCAGTTTTGGTCCGTGAGTCAGACACCCTATCTATTTTTAAGACTAATGTTAAAACTTTCCTTTTTGACAAAGCTTATAGTTAGAGTGGCTCATACCCTGAGCTATCTCTATAGTTGTGCTGTGATAGGCCTAGGCTGCTGGAGGACATCAGGGTCTAATTTTCTCACTCTACTGATTTCTACTGTTCTTCAGTCTACTGTTCTCCAGTTTTGCATTGTATTACATTGAAATGACTGTCGTAATTTCAGCTTTTAACTTTTGCTCTCTCTCTTTTTCTTCATAGTAGGTACACCTGGTCTGGCGTTCTGTTAACTGTGACATCATCCAGAGAAGACGGCTCACCCGCTACTTCCATCTAATGTAGAACAGATTACTAGATCAATGTGTGCTTCTGTGCTTTTTTGTTTCTCTTGTTGTGTCTCTGCTCTGTCTTCTGTAACCCCAGTCGGTCGAGGCAGATGACCGTTCATACTGAGCCCGGTTCTGCCGGAGGTTTTTCCTTCCCGTTAATAGGTGGTTTTTCTTCCCACTGTCGCTTCATGCTTGCTCAGTATGAGGGATTGCAGCAAAGCCATGGACAATGCAGACGACTCTCCCTGTAGCTCTACGCTTCCCAGGAGTGAATGCTGCTTGTCGTGACTTTGATGCAATCAACTGGTTTCCTTATATAGGACATTTTTGACCAATCTGTATAATCTGACCAAATCTGTATAATATGATTGAACTTGACTTTGTAAAGTGCCTTGAGATGACATGTTTCATGATTTGGCGCTATATAAATAAAATTGAATTGAATTGAATTGAATTGAATGTTGGTGATAGACGGGCCAAATAAACCAATCAGATTCGTTGTCGCTCTGTTACGAGCGACGACGAAAACCCAACCACAAGCCAAGCTACTCTTGCTGCTGCAGGTAAAGGCTCGTTAGCTCAGCAAAGAAATACTCTGTAATTCCGATAAAACTTGCTCGATAGCCACGCTAACGCTAGTTTCATCGGCTGAGGCCGCCATGTTCTTTAGACTGAACTGTCGCCCTTCTCGTTGCGTCACACCTCAACCCGCCTCAAAGCCAACGCTGATTGGACGTTCGTTTGGTGAACGGCTCCAAATTTTCTTTAACGGAGGGTAGCCAGACTGATCTGCGAGTGAAACCTTGAAAGCTCGCGAGATCAGGATGGTCTCACGAGGCTAGTGATGGAGGCCAGATGCCAAAATGTGGAGGTAAGGAAACATTACAGTACTATACGCTTATGCCTTGGCACATCATGCAGTTACTTTAGTGTCAACTGGGGTTACTTTTATGTACGTAAATGTAATTTTTCTTTTTCTTTTTGTTCTTTAGCAAATCATGGAGTTTGAAGCTGAGGGGGCACGTCATGTTTTCATTTATGTTGATGAAGGCGGCTTCAACCTCTGTTAAGTGAGGCGACGTGGGAGGAACCTCATTGGGCATAGGCCCACCGTTACAGTTCCAGGGCAGAGGGGCATCAAGATAACTATGTGTGCTGGCTTTTCCAATGATGGTGTCCTCTGTCATATTCCAGCGATTGGCCCCTACAATAGTAAGCGCCTCATTGCATTTCTTAACACCCTGCATGACAGGCTCATCCCACCTCAGGAAAGAGGGCTGTTGTAGCCTGGTGTCAGGTCTAAATACCTAAATCATCATACAACACAGGGAAAGAAAGGCACAAAGACAATTAGTTTGGTTTGAAGAGACCGTACAGTTACAATCTCCAACCCACTCTGCCGTTCTCAGCGTTCTCCTCGGTTTTATTAAGTTTGGGGCGTTTCCCTAGTTACAGTACTGAGGCTGTACTGAAGGGTGGGGGAACAGATAGTTACAGCCTCAGTTGCCAACAAAGATACACAGCTGAGCAATCACGTCCAGTCAGCACATAATCTTGTAGCTGAGCCTTCTTGTTTCAGGATGGGAAGAAACAGAGTGTCTTCTGTTTCTTTGTACAGACATGATTAAGCTATCATGTGAGTAATATGATTATATCAGAAGCTTACATTACTACATCATAACAAGATAAATCAGTTAATGAAGTATAAACATTAATCCCAACACCTGGCATGCCACTATTTGTGATAATCTGGGACAATGTGACATTCCACCATTCTCGTGTAGTGAATGAGTGGTTTGTGGCACACCCTAGGATGATGGTGCAATTTCTTCCTCCATACTCTCCATTTTTAAATCCTATAGAGTAATTCTTCAGTGCATGGAGATGGAAAGTATATGATCACCACCCCATATGAGCAAATGCCCTTGCTCAATGCAATGTCTGCTGCTGCCCAAGATGTAATGCAATGTTGTTGCGCTTTGTTTAATGTTGTTGCGCTATGTTTAATGTTGTTGCGTTTTGCTTAATGTTGTTGCGCTTTGTTTGATGCTGTTGCGTTTTGTTTATTGTTGTTGCGTTTTGTTTATTGTTGCAGCTTTTTGCTTAATGTTGCTGCATTTTGCTTAATGTTGTTGCATTTTGCTTAATGTTGTTGCGCTTTGTTTAATGTTGTTGCACTTTGTTTATTGTTGTTGTGTTTTGCTTAATGTTGTTGCATTTTGCTTAATGTTGTTGCGCTTTGTTTAATGTTGTTGCGCTTTGTTTAATGTTGTTGTGTTTTGCTTAATGTTGCTGTATTTTGCTTAATGTTGTTGCTTTTTGCTTAATATTGTTGCGCTTTGTTTAATGTTGTTGTGCTTTGCTTAATGTTGTTGTGCTTTGTTTAATGTTGCTGCGTTTTGTTTAATGTGGTTGCGTTTTGCTTAATGTTGCTGCATTTTGCTTAATGTTGTTGCTTTTTGCTTAATATTGTTGCGCTTTGTTTAATGTTGTTGTGTTTTGTTTAATGTTGCAGCGTTTTGTTTAATGTTGTTGTGTTTTGCTTAATGCTGTTGCGCTTTGTTTAATGTTGTTGCGCTTTGTTTAATGTTGTGTTTTGCTTAATGTTGCTGCGCTTTGCTTAATGTTGTTGCATTTTGCTTAATGTTATTGTGCTTTGTTTAATGTTGCTGTGCTTTGTTTAATGTTGTTGCGCTTTGGTTAATGTTGTTGCGTTTTGCTTAATGTTGTGCTTTGTTTAATGTTGTTGCGCTTTGTTAAATGTTGTTGCGCTTTGTTTAGTGTTGTTGTGTTTTGCTTAATGTTGCGTTTTGTTTAATGTTGTTGCGTTTTGTTTAATGTTGCTGTGTTTTGCTCAATGTTGTTGCGCTTTGCTTAATGTTCTTGGAAGGCGTCACATTTACTTCAAAAGTCCCGCAAGCAAAATAAACATACTCGCATGTATGTTAAACTACTTCTGCGCATTATTTATGTACTGCCGCGGGAGAAACTGCCGCTTCAAGAGGAGAAAATCACTCTCCGCGCACGCCAGCTCCTCTCACGTGCTTGGGATCCAAATATGTCATTGTTAATTTATAGGCCACTTAGCACCTGACAAAGCTGTAAGCACATATTCTCGACATAGAAGAAGTTCTGTAGTATCACTCTCAGCTTCATTTTCAAGCAGCAACTGCACCTCAGCCAGTTGCTGTTTATTGAATGGACATGGAAATTCCACTATTGCACCATCCACATATCCATCACACTCAGCAGCAACATCCCAGTCAATGTCAGGCTCTTGAATGTCCTTATTAAAACAAAAACAAGAAAATTCAGCAGTTACTGCACACATAAATATTACAATAAGTCTTGTGTTGAGTTATGTACATATTCTACACAAAGGTTTTTGTTTAAGGAAAGTCCCCTGAAATGTCTGTCACATTATACCCTGGAAGAGTTACAGTAAGATCGGAGCAAGGGACATGAACATTAGTTTGGAACACACATTTATTTTATGATGGGGTTACAAGCAGATCAAAGCTGCAATCAGGAATAAGTTCCAAAAAAAGGTAAAAAAAAAAAACAAATCAGGAATAAGGTTTTAAGCATTTCACAGAGTGAAATCACAACTCACCTTCCCTGACAGGAATAATTTTAAATAACAATGAAAATAACGTGTGGATTTGGACAGTAGAAGGAAAATAAAGGGCATCATGTAACCTAACAATGTAAACTCCCAGCTGAGCCTGAAACTATAAATCTCCCTGCTAAGAGACAAGAGTGTTTACCCCATCACTTTGTAGCTTGAGATAATAGACTTACAAATAAAAATAAATGAGGCCTCAGTGTTTCCCACAGGTATCACAGTAGCCATGTGTGTACTGTGGTACAGTCACTAATGGCCATTTATGAATTTATATTATAGCTGTATGTGCCAGTTTTTTTTATTTTTGGTCTGCAATGTAAATACAATTCTCTGTACTTCAAATACACTGATGATCATAAAAGCTCAAACATGGTATTTTACAAAATGAGACAAAAACCTCAAGATTCTCTGGCTGATCCATCGGGTAAACCATCATTGCGGTTTGCCAGAGCTGCTCCAGAGTTAGATTACCCTTCGCCCTAATTGGATGGTTGATCAAGCCTTTCACAAAAGCCTCCAGGTCCGCCTGCAATTTAGCAAGGATGGTCATGTGAACTCCAAAAAGGTCCTCTGTAAAGGAGAGGAAATGTTTTTTTTTTTTTTTTTTTTTTTGGGGGGGGGGAAGGGTCATACGCTTTCCTTAACTAATCAGTATTCTATGTAAGATGTTTGCACTGCATTATAACATATGCAAAACAAACCAGAAAAGATAAAGGGCATATCCTTCCTATCTTCCCAATCATGAAACTAACCCCTGGAGGAAATATCAAGAAGGTGATCAGTCTCTAGGTTGTGTAGTGGGCTGTAGTATTTTGAGGTCATAAAAGTTCTGACATCACGCAACAGCCATTTAATCCTACACACTCAGAAAACAACAATTATGTTTAACTTCAAAGACTTGTCATATAATAAAATATCAGTATGGTTACAGTCAACATTTTTCTGTAATTATATATGAATGACATGCAGAAGCTTGAAACCTTTGATTGTGGACACTTTTTTCAGGAATTAAACGTCTGTCTCTCCCTGCTCCAGCGTAAGATAAACATGGAGTTTTATTGCCCCCGTGGGGGAGGGGGTGGTCAGAAGGAGAGGGGGTCAGTCCTCCTCCCCCTGAACGAGCAGGAGGAGTTTTAAAGTTGATAAAAAGAGTGTTTGTCCAAAACTTACTTCAGACAGACTTCGTGACCGCGCGGTGAACTCATCTTGATTGGTAAATGTATACTCTGTCTCCATATTTAATTTCCATGAATTACATATGCATTTAAACTGTTCTACCTCTTGATTAATGTTTTCTCACTGGGGGCCAAATCCGGAATCGGGATAAGATGGATTTTCAATAGACATGTAACAGCAGGCCGGTAAACCTAATCTTCAACATGGTGCCGTGACCCGGATTTTGGCAGTAAGCAGAAGAATTTGAAAATTGGACACGAAAAGAGGACTTTTTCGGCAGTACCCCAGGTCGACCGAAAAAAGTAAGGAGATTTGTCTCCATTGGCAAAATGTTAGATGTGTAGGCTAAATTAAGTGGTGCTGTGGTTTAAGATACTCTCTTCTTAAAATATCAGAGGTTGAACAGAGCAACTTTTATGAGAGGTTTTGTGGAATGTATTAACTTTGATCCGTTTCTTACACTTTTATGAAGGTTTAACATGTGTTTATATGCTTTAATATGCTTTTAAGATAGCTGGCAGAAAGCTTCAAAACCGGGCCTGTTGGTAAAAGAATTTGGAATTCTTGGAATTTGCAAGACGGGTTTCTGTCTTGCAAAACCTTTTGTTTAGCTCAAGGTTCGGGGTTGTGGTCAGCGGCTTGCAGGCGATGACCGGAATAACCAGTGTAGTGTAGCAGCCTGCAAGCAATGACCGGAAGAACCAGAACAAGGCAGCCAAAGAAGCAACCCCATATAGGGTAGAAGTATTGTTAAGGTGTGTCATTTGCTCATGTAACGGTGTGTCATTCGCTCATGTAACTCTGTGAAACCCTCCCCTTTGAAGTTAATAAAAAGAGCCTGCACAAGGAAGAGGACAGAGTTGTTGCTCGCAGGTGTTGGCTGGTGCAACTTCTCTCCTTTTGCAAAGGTGAAACTTTCAATTCTGTTTCCTTGGCTAAGTTTTTGTTGCACTCTTAGACTAAGTCCTGCACATGACTCAACGGACCCGGGGAAGCAAGTGGCTTCAACAGTTTGAATGGAATTTATGTATAGAAATAACAGTCGAGAATCCTTAGATGTTGAGACTGTAGGAAAATAGAAATAACAGTCGAGAATCCTTAGATGGTGAGACTGTAGGAAAATAGAAATGGCAGTCGAGAATCTTAGATGGTGAGACTGTAATAAGACAAAATAAAAAAGATTTAACACAAAAGACATAAAATATGTCTGGGGATTGGCCACACGGAAACCAGCCTGTCAAACTGGTGTTATATTAGGGCCGAGGTGTGCGCTACCTCTTGAGAATTAGGGACACTCAAAAAGAAGCAGCGGATAGGAACTGCAGAGAATACATAACAAATCTAAAATTTGAGGCTAAGAATAGTTAAGATCCTAAATGGTGAAGCTGTTATAGAAGAATAGAGATTAAAAAGGGGCCCCAGGAGAACAATTAGATTGGGGATTCTGATTGCACGACAGTTAGACTAAGGAGTTATTAAAATAAGTGAGAAAGTTTTATCGACTACGGAAAGGGCGAATAGGTCCTTCTGTGGTGCACTAGGCTGTCTGTCTTAAATGTTATTTTTGTTATGTCTTGTCTAATATTTTGAATGTCTCGGTTGTGAATGGGATCCATGCTGTTTGAGAGAGTGTGAGAGAAACTGGTGGGGCCTGCGGATCTGCAAAGAGTGGGGGTCTGTGTGTGGGGATTTCTGTGTGTGTGCGTGTCTCCAGGATGGTGTGAATTTCTCCACATGCGTGGGCCTCAAGATAAGAGAAGTGACTGTGGAGCAGATTTAATTTTGTTAAGTAAAACGTGATGGTTAAAAATATGGGTAAAAAACGAAAGGGGAATTTGGAAATCATTGGATAAAAGGTTGATGCATTAATGATGTTTGTTGGAGTGCAGGAGAACTTTCAATGCAGTAAAGCATTTGAGGTATTGGCTGCAAGCTGATTGGAAGAGTTGCATTGGGAAGTGCACGGCCGGCTGCATCTTGGTGAGTTTTGGAGAAATTTTTTATTTTAAACTGTAGCCTAAAAGTTAGAAAGAGGTTAGAAGTTTGGAAAAGTTGTTGAAAATTTGGGAGAACATTAAACATCTGTTTGAGGCATTATAAATTGGGAAAAAACAAAAAAGGGAAGATGCCTTCTGTTAGAGTGTAATTTTAACTAGCGTTATCTATTGCAAAATAGCATTTTAAAATGCCTAATGAATGTATGCACTTTCAGACATAAAATATAATTTCCGATTAAATAGTGATTATAAGGTTTTCATTGCTTTATAGCCCTAGTTATAATAGATAAATAAATAGATAGTATCCGTCAGACTTCAATCTAGCTGATTAATAGAGAGTAGTAAACCCTATCAGCTTTTGCTAATTTGCAGGCCTGGGAAAACATGAGTAAGCAGAACTAAAAAAGATTTATAAGCTAACATTAAACTGTACCTTAATAGTGTGGGCAAAAGGATATTGCGGCTGATTTGACAGATTTTGTTAACCCTGCATTTAGTCATGAGTCAGTTTTGAAGTCATCCTCAAATGCAGCAGCTACAATTGAGGAATCTATGACCAATGTTAATGGCTTGCATTGTTTTATTATAGATACTGATATTATAGAACGGCAGAAATTAGTAAGAAACGGGAATATTATGGGATAATCACAGGACGGTCCCCATATTATTCAGTATATGTATCCACGTTTTCAAAGTCCTACCAAAATGCAGATGCCCTTGTCACACAGTAATTTAAGAACAGAGGAATTTTCTACTTGTTCACTTGGGGATGTGCAACTTCTGGTGAATAAACTCCCCATCATCAGTGCTGGTGGTCAATCATGGTTGGTTGAATTACAAAATTTAACCAAGGCTTACAACTGGCTCTCGGTGATTTTAGAGCCATTTTAAGACTTTCTTTGTCTGCGTCTGTAATAGCTGTCATCAAAAATGTTGCTCAAACGTCCCACATGCCTGATGACACTTTATTGTCTTCAGTAATTTCTTTCTTGGAAGTTGCAATTACACAGCACTTTCCATTATCCACATCAGCAGATTTTCCTGAATTTGCCTGGGACCTGCAACAGCGTCATAAAGATTATATAACTCAAGCTGCAGAGAAATGGATCAAACACACAGGTGTGGATCCTAAAACAAATTGCTCCAATCTGGGTGAATTATTTAGAGGGGCAGTTTTGGATGGGGTTCCATCTTTAGTGTCTCTACTTATGACACAAAATCCTGATATGCCTGGGTGTTCGTATGCTCTCTGGGAAACCCGTTTGACTATTTGCATGTGGCTCAAAGGGAGGACAGAAAGTTGAAGTGAGACTTAGAGAACTTGCAACTTCAATTACTTGAATTACAGTTACTAGAAGCAAAGCAGAAAGTGAGCAAGAGAAAGCAGGAGATGACACAAAGAAATGTCTCTGCGGGTGTATCATGTGATGCTCAAACCCTTAAGGTTCCACCACAGTCTAATTTCATTAAAGGAGGGGGGCCGCCTCCTCTGCTTTTTTATTCTTCATTTAATTCCAGATTTGTTGTTCCTGTGCATGGACCCATATGGCAGTGTAGCAGTCAGCGCAGACATGGGGGAAGGAGCAGAGGCCCGAATAGACGAGGTGGACATGTCAGAACTTTTCGAACATCTACAGACATCTGCTTTAACTGTGGTCACTCTGGACACTGGGCCAGGGACTGTTTCGTATCAGCAAGTCAGCCTGGCATCGAGTCACCAAGTCCTGGCATGAAGTCCCAATACAACCTCACCTCAAGAAGGTCAGTACCCCAGCAAGGGGATAACACTCCCATGAACAATGTTTCCTCACCCTGGAAAAGTGGCCAGCGCTCATGAACAGCACAGATCCCAAGCTGTCAAGGGAAGTGACTGTATGAATTTTTGCGCACATTGGAGCCACCTGTTTAATCAGACTCTGAGTTGTGAAAAGGGGACTTTGTCACTGAGGTGCTCGCAGAGACATTACAGCGATCAGCTCCTGCAACACTGGGGAAGAAATGTGGAGTGTCACACATGAAAGCCTTGAATATGACGTCTTAACTCCGATCTCATGTCTGCCTGAATCTGTTGCATGTCAGTCCGAGTCTATCTCAGGTGCCACAGCCTGGTATCAAACGTCTTTAAGATAAAACACAGACAGTTATTTCTAACAATATACCACTGAACAAATTTAATGAGATGTGATATGGCCTGTATTCTCATATTTTTAGGAATCAGGGACATGGTTAAACATTCTTTTCGGGCAACTGATTGAGCGTATCCCAGCGTACAGGTTTGCGGTTTTGAAAAATATTCTAATTTCTATTAAATCTTTGGCTATGTAACTGATGTGTTCCTTTTAAATATGAGTTTTAATTATATTATGCACAAGACCATATTGCTCATAATTATACAGCAGCAGGTGTATTTTACCATATATTTTATGAGCAGAAAATCCAGTGGGGTGGGTATATTCTTACATGTTACACTCACTCATTTAGGTTTCTGTGAGTTGTCTCTCTGATTTACTAGTGCATGTGATAAATTTACACAATTGGGGTTGCGAACGTCCTGGGGAGACAGGTTTATTATGCGAGCCTCTCTCTGGAATGCAGAGCGGTGCCCTGGTTTCTACATCCTGTGTTTACACAAGATACTGGGACACATTTTAGGTTAAACGGATTTGTTTGGTTATTCCATATTAGCTCACAAGTATTGAGATTTTTCTATTGTACATATAACAGTTGCCTGCTATAACATACCAGATTTTCACCAGAATTTGCTACCTATTACCAGGTGTTTTATTATAACTTCGAACATCCAGCTTTCTCACAAAACCAAATTGCTGTGTGCAACTGAGGCCATCAGTCTGCAGTCATCATTTCAATGGGTACACTGATCTTCCACAACTTTTGAAGGACCTCTTGCAGATATATGGTATGATGAAATTGCATTATGTTTTGATTTGAATTCAGGATATAAGGCAGTGTTTTTCATACTTCAACACAGATAAGCACTTGCAGTTAAGTTTTTGTAACAAAATTAATTTTGTTCCATGGAGGGAAAATTAGGATAAGATACAAAAAAAACTACACATAATGGAAAAGGGGATACCGTTAATTGACCTTGATGAAGGGTTCTTTTGTAGGACCAAAGGGGAGGTATGTGACTGCGTTATAAATTAGATAACAGTTGTTTAAAGAAAACAAAACATGTCATGTCGGGGGGGGGGGGGCAGAAGGAGAGGGGGTCAGTCCTTCTCCCCCTGAACGAGCAGGAGGAGTTTTAAAGTTGATAAAAAGAGTGTTTGTCCAAAACTTACTTCAGACAGACTTCGCGACTGCGTGGTGAAATCACCTTGATTGGTAAATGTATACTCTGTCTCCATATTTAATTTCCATGAATTAAATATTAATTTAAACTGTTCTACCTCTTAATTAATGTTTTCTCACTTGCGGCCAAATCCGGAATCAGGATAAGATGGGTTTTCAATAGACATGTAACAGCAGGCCGGTAAACCTAATCTTCAACAGTATCATCTCTGAATGTGAATATCATTAGTTTAATAAAACCAAGACGTTTGCTGTCACTTACATGCAAATCCTCGAATGCTGCTGACGTATCTCTATCCATTACTTATCGTCAAGGGGTGAATGTCAATACTGCAATGCCAAAATGAACCACAAACATGCACAAACAATGAGAGAAAGAGAGAGAATAATTTAAGCCATGAAAAACGCTACAAATATTGAAATACAAGTTAACATCAGAGTTAGTGTAACTGGTTCACCCTGCTTTGTGTTCTGTTCGCGTGTGGCTCGAAGAAGGACAGAGGCTGGATCTGGGTTGACTTGACATTTAATCTCTCTCTGTTTGAAGAAGACAGACTGCAATGAGTAATTGTACAATTTGGTCCAAAACACCTTCCTGTACAAGAAAATAACGTGCAAAATAAAGAATAATTAATACAAAAAGTCCGCTAAGCTAACCGTATCTCCACTATAAAACAACAATGCAGGTTAGCTTATTGTACATTCAAACAACACACTGACTTCGACTCTCATCTGCCATTCAACACTCAGTAGATAATCAAAAAGCATTCTCGTCCAATTAGAGGTAAGAATATATCACCTATGGACTGCAAATCAAACAAGAAAAATGTTTTTATATCAGGACCCAAAGTTGTGCACGTCTTACCGCTAACAGCCGAAAGCAGTATTAACCCGCCCCTTGTGAGCGTGGGGCTACGTGACTGCTTGCTTGAGCTGCGTTTAAGTGCACTAGGACATACTCATAACTCTTTTCTAACAGCTACTAACATAATAGAACCTGCTTTTGTAACATTAATAACTTATTTGGTGGAATTTGAAGCTTAATCTAAGTCATATTATTAACCTGTTACATTAGCATCGGTTAGCATCATCACTGAAGAGCCGCAGTAGCTAACGCTACCATACAGCAGTCAATATTTTTCTCTCATGCCCAAACACTGTAACTCTAACTATATATCCCTGAACAATTCGACCAAATAGAATTATGTAATTCTACGGCTTTTTATTCAAAGATAGCACTACTCCATGAGGAATAATTGTGCTTTTTTGAGGGCGGTTGTAAATTTCACTTAACCCCCCGTACTGCAAACATTGGAGAAACCTCCACCATTGTCCCACCTCCAGCCGTCGTCTTCTCTTATTGATGACGAGTTGTCAGTCAAAGGCTTCCTGACACTACTTCCTGTGTGATCATGTCTGCAAGGCCCATTCAGGAGGAGGCTTACAGAGAGGTTTGTCTCTGCCCAACCTGTCAAAACACATTATCCTTCGCGCGAGGAGATAATCAGTCCAAACGCAGAGAGGCTTTTGAACCATTTGAGAGCGATTTTCTCCTCTCGAAGCGGCAGTTTCTCACGTGGCGGTAGATAAACCATGCACAAAATTAGTTTAACATACATGCGAGTATGTTTATTTTGCTTGCGTGAATCATGACCTGGGCTGCACAGTGGCACAGTGGGTAGCACTGTTGCCTTGCAGCAAGAAGGTTCTGGGTTCAAATCCAACCCTGGGCCTTTCTGCATGGAGTTTGCATGTTCTCCCTGCGCATGCGTGGGTTCTCTCCGGGTACTCCGGCTTCCTCCCACAGTCCAAAAACATGACTGTTAGGTTAATTGGCTTCTCTAAATTGTCCTTAGGTATGAGTGTGTGCATGAATGGTTGTTTGTCCTGTCTGTCTCTGTGTTGCCCTGCGACAGACTGGCAACCTGTCCAGGGTGTACCCCGCCTCTCGCCCAGTGAACGTTGGAGATAGGCACCAGCAACCCCCGCGACACCATGAGGGATTAAGTGGGTCAGAAAATGGATGGATGGAATTATGACCTAAACGTGATTCCAATTGTTGCGCTTTGTTTAATGTTGTCGTGTTTTGCTTAATGTTGTTGTATTTTGCTTAATGTCGTTGTGTTTGTCAGTATGTAGTGGTGGGAGGCAGATCCTTCAGCTATCAGGCTCCTCTCCTGTGGAACCAAGTCCCAGTTTTGGTCCGTGAGGCAGACACCCCGTCTACTTTTAAGACTAATCTTAAAACTTTCCTTTGTGACAAAGCTTCTACTCAGAGTGGCTTATGTTACCCTGAGCTACCTCTGTAGTTATGCTGCTATAGGCTTAGGCTGCTGGAGGACATCAGGGTCTATTTCTCTCACTCTGCTGAGTTCTACTGTTCTCCAGTTTTGCATTGCTTGGTGTCATTTCAGCTTTTAACTTTTTGTTCTCTCTCTTTTTTCTTCATAGTAGGTACACCTGGTCTGGCGTTCTGTTAACTGTGACATCATCCAGGCAAGACAGATCACCCGCTATTACCATCTAATGTAGAACAGATTACCGGATCAGTGTGCTTTTTTGTCTGTCTTGTGTCTGCTCTGTCTTCTCTAACCCCTAGTCGGTCGAGGCAGATGAGCGTTCATACTAAGTCTGGTTCTGGTTCTGCTGGTTCTGAAGCTAATGAGGACTAGCTGGATGTCAGAGAAATGCAGAACAATATGAAAGTTTTCATTATTTTGTCTTATAAAGACTGTTGAGAATTCATTATCAAGTGAGCATGTGGGCCCAGACTTTTATGCTACAGCCATGGCTCTAACTGGCTCTTTCTGCTCCAGTGTGTCAGATTGAAAACAGACTATGAGATGCTGAAGGTTTTTATTTCTGAACAAAGTTGTGGTTCTGAAAGCCGGACAGCAAGTAGCTTCTTGTCCGCGGCACCGCCTGAGCAGTTTATCTCCCGAGACCTCTCAGCCTGTTCACCAGCTGCTGCCTCCCAGCTGGAGTAAAGCGCAGGTCTCCTCCCACAACCACAAAGCCCTGCATGCAGGAAACAGATCACAGGGCCAGGCAGGAATCAGTTAAAATGGGGATAAATAGAAGAAGGCTGGGAAAAGATATACAGTTAATAACGAGCAGAAAGACATAATGAAGGTAGGCTTGAAATTTGCAGGAATGTTTAGTAACAGATAGTTATAGATTATAAGAACAAATCTCCATCTGGACCAGATTTTGTTCTTGGAAAACTAAGAATTATCTTTTTATTTTATTTTATTTTGATTTTCATTAATGGTTTCATAAAACTACAAACTGTGTTTTATTGACTCAGGGATCTACACACTATGATAAAATCAGGGTTTGACTTCTCAATATGAGGGAGTTTTTATTTTCTTCATTGACATAAAGCAGTTTAAGGTCAGTGTGAAGGAGAGTATAAGGTCCACATGTTTTTACTGACTCATGTATCCATAGATTAAGGGTTTTAAAGAACATATGAGACTCCGAGTACTTAAACCCCCCACCCCCCCCCCGTTCAGTACCTCCATCCCTCCACCTCTCTTTCACACATGGTGTCTGTCCTCCTCCTCCGCCAACCTGCACCTCTTCAGACTCTCCTGCACATTCTCCCATCTTTTGCTAAAGTTCACAATGTCATCTGCAAATATGGTGATCCATGGGGATTGCTGACCTGATCTATGATGTAACCATATGCCCCTCTTACCTCACCTTGTCTCACATTAACGTCACATCAGTAGCGCTCTTACTCACTCTGAAACTAAGCTGATCGCTGCCTTTGACTTTCTGAATGTAGCTGTGACAAAACTCATGGTTTGGGCCATAAAATCTATTCTTCTGTTTCCATCTCTAGTCTGATATAAATGCATTAATAATTAGCTGGGTGGGTGATGCTCCAGGAAGTGATGTGCCTTATTTTCTGGTCATGTGACTAACCACAGGAAGTGCTGCTGTCTCCTCTGCAGTGATTAACAGAACCAATGATGCTGAGCTGATGCAGCAGTATGCATTTTAACCATCTGAACATGTTTTAACCTCAGAATGTAGCTACTGAACCAACAGCTTTAACTGTATTAAAGCTGTAAATTAAATCACACTGGATCTAAACGTTTGCTCTCTGATTCAGGAATCGTTCTGACCCAGAGATGTGAATATTTAAATAAAATGTTAAAGGAGTCTGGATAATAATAAATCTGTATTAAACGAGCAGCTCAATGTCCAATAAAAAGAGATCAATGTTCTAGAGAGACTCACATTTTGATATTGGATGTTTCCCTGGGTGAAGTTCATGCCTTCAGGAAAAGGAATCTTCACTCCATCACCAAACCAACCTGCACACAGTTCATGCTGTCAGTATGATCGCCATCTGAATTAATTGAAGGGGCAGCACAGTGACGCAGTGGTAACACTGTTGCCTTGCAGCAAGAAGATCCTGGGTTCAAGTCCTTTCTGCATGGAGTCTGCATGCTCTCCCTGTGCATGCATGAGTTCTCTCTGGGTATTCCGGCTTCCTCCCACAGTCCAAAAACCTGACTTTTAGGTTAATTGGACTTTCCTTAGGTGTGAGTGTGTGTGAGAATGGTTGTTTGTCCTGTTTGTCTTTGTGCTGCCCTGCAACTGACTGGCGACCTGTCCAGGGTTTACCCCGCCCATATACAGCTGGAGATAGGCACCTCTAACCCTAGCTAGCAGCTCTTTGGGAACAGTTGCCGTTAAAAAAATATATATATTCTGTCTGTTAAACTGTCACCTTCGGGGTTTTCTAGAGATTCCGGTAAAGAAATAGCAACAGGTGGTGTGTTTGTGACTGGCTGCTGGTAACAAAGAGCCCAAAGAGAAATGTAATGCTGGGTAAGAACAGTGTTGACCCAGTACATGTTCAAAGGTTCAGGAGCCTTATTGTGATGGAGTCAGTCTTGATCAGAGTCAAGTGATATAGAAACCATGGACTGCACTAAACATTTTTGGAGCACAGCAAAATTCCAAAGTAAAACCCTGGAAGATCTTCTGGAAGCTTAAAGAACGGTTGGTCCAGACCTTAGATGGTTCCAGGAAAGCCCGGATCACAGGAAGGAAATAGGATTAATAGGAACTAACCTGCCCAACCAGATGGGTTTAAATGTTACCACAGCCTGGAGGATTGAACCCGGACTCTAAGTCTGAAAACTTTTTGTGTTGATCTCCTGATGGTGGATCTCTGCTGGTCAGCCTGAGTGTCTGTTTTTCATCAGCTCACCTGTCAGGAACTCTGTGGCTTTGTTGTTCAGCAGACTGTTCAGAGGTGCCACCTGTTCAGCAGCAACACACAAAGTTCATTATTTAGCAATCACCGCAGGGAGGTCAAAGGTCATGGTAGCTGACAGATGAAGGAAAAGTATTTTCTTACCAAAAACCTCGTGAAAACATTGCTGGTTTGAAGTTGGCAGCTGAAAGGGAGAAGAAACCAAAAGCTTCATGTCTGAACACTCCAAGAACCCATCCTGTTCACGTGTGTTTCCAAACCTGACATCTCCAGAAAGCAAAGTAAGACGAGTTCCCTGAACAGTAACCTTTATTCTGGTGGGGCAGACCTGCAGCAGACATGGAGATCAGTGAGAGGAAGGAAGACCTCGGTGGTCCACCTGGAGCTCCTCTGTGGGTCTGTTTACCGCGGATAAGGAGAAGACGGTGTTGGGCGTTCCGCTTCCTTTGGAAATGACCGCCATTTTTATTCTCATGTTGAAGATGAAACCATCCTGCTGGGTGATGCTGATGGTGGGCGCCTCGGTGAGTCCCACGTTAGCTTCAAGGGCTTCTCTCAGGTTCAACGGTTGCTGTGAAAACAGCCTAATGGTTCAGTCTTGCCTTCAGAAGATCCGGTTCTAAACAGCAGCTTTTGTAAAGATATTTTACTTTTGGTATAAATCTGATTCCACTTACGGTGAAAACCTGCTTGATCCTTAAAAGGGCCTGTGCAACCCTCGAGTTTATCTGGCGTAAAAGACAAAGGCTTCTTCAGTCTCAAATAGGAAAACCATATAATCTTTAAAAACCCTGTTGCAGAGTTTCCTCTGCTGAGGTCTCAACATGACAAGATAACGGAGCTTCTTCCCACCGCGCTTAAAGCTTTCTCAATAATTCCTGCTTCGTAGAGCGATCTGGATGCAGAGTTGAAGAAAAACTCAGAGATGCCCACATAAGCCATCAGGGCGTCCTCCGTGAAAAGTGGCTCCACGGCATCACCAACCACTGGAGGAGGCTGCGGCTGCCTGTACGCCTGGCCCTGGCAAAGAAAATATTTTCTAATCAGGAAACTAACAGAAGGACTCAGGAATGGCAGGTCAGCTGACTGTCCAGTCAGCTCTGTCTCATTTTTACCCAAACAGACATGGAAGTAAATATCTTACTTTTATTAAAAAGTGAAAGAGAAGTGTTAACACGCTATTGTTTAGTTAGTGGGTTAAACAGAAAAAACGCACAAATGTTCAAATAATACTGAATAAAGTAATAAAGTAGTTTTAAGTTATTGGTCGTACTATTACACTCCTTTTTAAGAAGGGAGAACTGTTGTTATTTTATTTTATTAAGAGTCCCACTCATGCAGAGCACCTCAAGGCTCAATGCTTGGCCTTTTCGTTGATCCATCCATTCCCTTAGCTCTTAGCAGTAATGACTTTATGAGATTCTTCATAAATAAAATTGATTCCATTAAAATAAAATTATTGGCATTCTCCCAAACATGATTACCTCGTCCTCAGTAAGTGAGGCAGTGTTGGAGGAATCTTTAGAATCTGCGCAGTGTTTGAACTGTTTAGAAACAGTAGAGCTTTCTGAGCCATTTAAAATTTTAGCTTCATCTAAACCTTCTACCTGTATGTTAGACCCGATCCCAACCAAGTTGTTTCAAGAGATATTCCCTCTGATCTCTGGCACTATTTTAGACATGATTAATCTATCCTTAGTAAATGGATATGTACCACAGGCTTTTAAAGTAGGTGTTATTAAACCTTTACTTAAGAAACCATCTCTTGATCAAGATGAGTTAGTAAATTACAGACCTATATCTAATCTTCTATTCTTATCTAATATTCTTGAGAAAGTAGTTGCTAATCAACTTTGTGAACATTTACAAAGTAATTACCTACTTGAGGAGTTTCAGTCAGGCTTCAGAGCTCATCATAGCACTGAAACAGCTCTGGTGAACGTCACTAATGATATTCCATGGCCTCAGATAATGGACTTGTGTCTATACTTGTCCTGTTAGCTCTCAGTGCTGCATTTGATACAGTTGATCACAATATTCTCCTACAAAGATTTGAGCATACTGTAGGGATTAAGGGAAAAGCATTAGGCTGATTTAAATCTGATCTGTCAGACAGATTCCAGTTTGTTCATGTTAATAATAAATCTTCCTCAAACTCTAGGGTCACCTGTGGAGTACCACAGGGTTCAGTCCTTGGACCAATTCTCTTTACTATGTATATGCTTCCGATCTGCAAAATTATCAGACAGCATGGAATTAATTTCCACTGTTATGCTGATGACACTCAGATATATTTATCCATAAATCCTGATGAATCCAATCAATTACTTCAACTGCAGTCATGTCTTGATGACATCAAAAGCTGGATGACTTCATAATTTCCTGCATCTACATTCTGACAAGACAGAAGTTGTAATTTTTGGACAAGAGTCCTCAAAAAATAAACTTTTTAATCAACCACTTAATCTGGATGGCATTATCTTGGCCTCTGGTAATAAAGTCAAAACTCTTGGTGTTATTTTTTTACCAAGACATGTCATTTAAATCCCATATTAAACAGGTTTCCAGAGTTTCCTTTTACCATCTCAGGAATATCGGCAAAATTAGAAACATTCTGTCCAGGAGTGATGCTGAAAAACTAGTCCATGCATTTTTTACTTCAAGGCTGGACTATTGTAATTCTTCACTATCAGGAAGTCCACAAAATGCAGTTCAAAGCCTTCAGCTGATCCAAAATGCTGCAGGAAGAGTTCTGATGAAAATCAACAAGCGGGATCATATTTCTCCAATTTCAGCTTCCCTTCTTTGGCTTCCTGTGAAATCAAGAATAGAATTTAAAATTTTCCTTCTATTTTTTAAAGCCCTTAATAATCAAGCTCCATCATATATCAGAGCTCTGATTACCCCGTATGTTCCTAACAGAGCACTTCGCTCTCAGACTGCAGGTCTGCTGGTGGTTCCTAGAGTCTCTAAAAGTAGAATGGGAGGCAGATCCTTCAGCTATCAGGCTCCTCTCCTGTGGAACCAAGTCCCAGTTTTGGTCCGTGAGGCAGACACCCCGTCTACTTTTAAGACTAATCTTAAAACTTTCCTTTGTGACAAAGCTTCTACTCAGACTGGCTCATGTTACCCTGAGCTACCTCTATAGTTATGCTGCTATAGGCTTAGGCTGCTGGAGGACATCAGGGTCTATTTCTCTCACTCTGCTGAGTTCTACTGTTCTCCAGTTTTGCATTGCATTGTATTGAAATTGTCTTGTGTGTCTTCTCTGTCTTCTGTAACCCCCAGTCGGTCGAGGCAGATAACCGTTCATACTGAGCGCGGTTCTGCTGGAGGTTTTACCTTCCCGTAAATGGGGAGTTTTTCTTTCCACTGTCGCTTCATGCTTGCTCAGTATGAGGGATTGCTGCAAAGCCATGGACAATGCAGAAGACTCTCCCTGTGGCTCTACGCTTCTTCAGGAGGGAATGCTGCTTGTCAATACTTTGATGCAATCAACTGGTTCCCCTATATAGGAAAGTTTTTACCAATCTGTATAATCTGATTGAATTTGACTTTGTAAAGTGCCTTGAGATTACATGTTTTATGAATTACCGCTATATAAATAAAATTTAATTTAATTTAATTTAATTTAATTCCTCTTCTCTCTTTACCTGTCCCTCAGGAGTCAGTTATAATAAATCAGTGTTTAGCCTTCTCTTTTAGGCAAAAGACAGTCAGACTTTTATGACACTAAAATAGTTGCTCTACAAATAAACTTCTCAAAAGTTCCTGTTGCCATTGATGTCACTAACATCAGTGTTGACCTTAAAGTCAGTATCTGACACTGTTACGCAGACCTGAGTGTAAGATCTGAGAATAATCTTAACTTTGATGCTCAGTTAAAATCTGTGGTCCAGTCCAGTTATTTCAAACTGAGACAGCTGACTAAAGATTTTTTATTTATGCCTTAATTACAACTTGCTTAGATTCCTGCACTGCACTTTAATTTGGGCATAACAAAACTCTTGTGGCTTTACTGCAGCTGGTCCAAAATGCTGCTGCTCTTCTTTTAGCTGCTAACAGAAAATAAGAGCACATTTCTCCAGTTTTAGAGAAACTAATTCATTGGGTACTGGTTCACATTTGGATTAATTAAAAATTTTTGTATTTGTTTTTAAATATCTTCATGGCTTTGCTTTCCAGTACGTGTCAGACCTGCTTCATCTGCACGCTCCCTCTCCTTTGCTCAGGTTGGCGGACTGGTTTTTATTAGTCATCCGAAATACAAAGAGGGCAGAGAGGTAACCACACTTTCTGTGCCTTTGCACAAAACTCTGGATTCAAGTAGCTTTACATATCAGGCAGGCCATTTCACTTTCTGTATTTAATATGCCTTTAAAACAAAGTTTGAGATGTTAGCTTTTGAAGTTTTTATTGTTTGTTTTTTCGTAGATCTGCATCTTATTTTATATTTTGCTGACATTAACTTTTTATTCTGTTTCGAATTACTAGTTTTTCGATTGTACAACTAATGTTGAGCTGAGAATACTATTAGTTTTTAAAAAGGGGGAAATATTGTTGTATTGCTAGCAGAAGTTCTTCAAAAATAGCTCAACACAATTTTCTTCCCCTGACTTTTTTAAGCAAATATTGCAGTTGATCATAAAAGGCACAATATGAATTATCACATTCAAATCCAGGAAAGAAAAAAGTTGAATGTAATTTTTGTCTCACTTTGAAAGACATGTCCAGGGCCGTGGTGGTCACTCGGATGTCTCTGGTTAGGGAATAGTCAAAGCTGATGCCAGCATCTGGGAGGACATTTGCTACCATCGGAATTGTTTTCAGCTTCTTGTTGACTAAATCTGGGCCGAGCCTCCTGAATACGGGGCAGAACTGTAACCAGAGAGGGCAGAGAGATTAACCATCCTACGGCTGGATAAATATGAGCTGCTTTACAAAGAATTCAGGTTTATCACATCTGGTTAGTAAGCAATGCAATTTATTAATAACTTTAATGTGTGATGACAATTAATCGGCAATCAGGTTCAGACTGAAGGAAACAAACCATTTTGGAGACAAAATGGGCCAGAATTCTCTGAGCTGTCTCTTCAAAAATTCTGGGAAGAAAACAGGTTTCAGTACTTTCACAGAGTTAGAATCTACAGCCTGATTTAGTCCAGGTGTCGGTTACCTTGGTATTCCTGTGCCACTAAATCCCATTCGGTCGGCTGAAGCCTGGCAGGTCCTCATGTCAGCTGCCAGTCGTCTGTCCTTGTTTCTGGTCAGACCAACCTCCATCGTGGCGGTCACACCAGCCAGGACGAATGCCAAGGATCTTTTTAACTGACTGTGGAACCAGAAACGGACAACTTTACTTATGAGGATCAGGAACGTGGTCAAAGCTTTCTGAAATCAGATGGGTCTGCTTTGGCTCTTGCAGCTTAAAGTGAAAGACAGAAAACTCAGAGGACTGAAAAGATTTCTTGGATGGGCCATCACATCATTGATCAGATTATCTAAAAACATAATTAATTCTGTTCATTTACTGATGGTTCCCCACCAATTTGGACCTGAGAAACTGGACCGAACCGGACTGAGTGCTTACATGAAAGGCAAAAGAAAGGTGCTGTCAAAGTTTATGGTGAAGCCAAAGTTCTTGATCACGAACTTGAAGCCGTAGTTTTCCACCAAGCGAAGACTGGCTTGATTGACGTTGACGTGGGTCACCCTCACACTGAACACAGAGAAGAAACTTTGATGCATTTCATGTTTAGGATGTTCACTCACTGAGCTTCATGGAGAACCAACCAGAACCTGAAGCTCCCTACTCATCCTTATTGTTAGGAGAACCACTGATGAAGGGCTGCTCACAGTCAGGCCTGAAGTTCATGCCCAGGTTTAACAAAGTCTGGAACTGATCGCACTGATTGGTCCATGTGAGTTGGGCTTTAAATGTAGACTCCAAAGTCAGTTTTCAGATAATTTTCACTGAGGACTCTTGTTCTAGATTGCTATCCAGTAATCTAGAACCAGACCAGCAAGACTCTTGAACTGGAAACAGCAGATTTTTAAATAATACTGTGGTCATCTGCAATTAGACTTGAATCAGACTCTGGTTAGTGAAATGGGGTCAGACTTTGTGTCAGTGGGTGTTTAGTTGAGATCTTCTCTTACTTGCTGACTTTCCAGTTCAAAAACTGAAAGCTTTTAAACTTTGTTTTAGCCACTTGCTCCTGAAACATGTCCCGGGCTTCATCTCTCACTGTGGAAACACAAACAACTTCATGGCATCACAGAAACTCCAGATACCGGGTCAACAAGCAAAGCTTCCAGCTCCATTTCCATGTTCAGACTCAAGGTAACAGATATCTTACACATGTTTAGGGCGCGGTTGGTGATCCGGATTTTAAGGGCTGCGGGATCGACGGCACTGGCAGGGAAAAACACGAAGATGATGAAGAGGAGGGAGCACATACAGGAAGCCATCCTGATTGCACCTGTGAAGTTAGAAGACAATTTATTTTCAGAGAATTAGAAGCGACATCTAGAATCATTTTGGGATTCTGGTCATCACTGTTCCACATCTGGGTCTGTTTTTTGGAGTTACTCCTACTTTTTTCCTGGATCAACGTCGGCTGGTTTCTGGTCAGGCTGAGGAAGAGAAACTGATGTTTCTGAGATGAATCGAGACTGATCGGTATCCACGGAGATGGACGTCTGCAGCCGCTGATCTGAACCCCCACAGACCCACAGTGTGGGTTTTATACTCTGGATTCTGCAGTTTCATCACAGAGTTGACTGGAAGAGGACGTGATGTTGTATTTTTTCGTTCCTCTGAGCTTGTCAGAGGTTCCTCCAACCAGCAGGGAGGTTTCAAAATACGGCAGAGTAGCAGGTGTTCCCACGACTCATACAGAAACAGAAAAAAACTGTTAGATAAGTCACAAATAACATAAATATGAACTGTTTTAAGTCGAAAGGAACTTTTACCATCTGTTAGCTCATCCATGATCAATTTGCTTATTATGTGCTTGATTCATCATTATGTGAACAAAAGTGCTAATAATCTGATGACAGCTCTGAGGACAGTTCCTCAGTCTTATTTAGAAAAGAACTTACTCTATCTCCAGCACTCAAACACTTCTCTCTCTCAGTTAATCAGATTACTAGAATCTTTCTCAAAAGTCTCAGATTACTCTATAAATTGGTCTAAATCTACAGTACTGCCAATTAACTGCTCTTTACAGAACCCCCTAGATTTATAACTGCAGTCAGGGAGTATTACATATTTGGGTAAATTACTGTCACCTAAATTGGTGGATTTAACAAAACTTAACCACATCCCTCTTTTAAAGAAGATAGAAGAGGGTCTTGACAGATGGAAAGCGCTACAAGTTTAATTTATGGGAAGGGTTGCTTCACTTTTCATAGATTAAATATACACTATGGTATTAATAAAAAACAAATTCTTAGAATATCAACAAATTAAATCTATAATAAAAAAAAATAATTCAAACTCATCAAAGGTGCTTTACAAATTCTGACTGTTCACCTGCTTCCTTCCGGATCAAGATTGGGGTCAGGGCCAGAGCAAGGACCGAATAGGTCGGGTTGTGGTGGTCCCCACCTTCCCCTAACCATCTTGATGTTGGGGTTAGCCTCCCAGGTCCAGGGGCTGAATACCCATCTGGGATGCCGGTGCCTGGACCTGGGAGTATAGGATGTATGTGGTGAGTACGAGTGTGTGTACTGCCTCCCCTTTATTTGTTTAGTTTGTTTTTTGTGATAGGATTGTTCGCAGGGGCACTAGAGTGGGAATGTGTGAATGTGATTGTGTGCGTGGTTTTCTGTTTGTCTATTCGTCAGGTTGGGTGTGTACTGCCCCCTCTCCTGGGACATCTCAGGTCTCCACTGAGTAAGAATCAGAATCAGATATACTATAATAATCCCAGAAGGAAATTGCTGTTTCAGTACTATCACCATAACATAAACATCCCAAACATTTCAAGGGGGAGACGGTTCACTGAGGCCGTGCTGCCAAGGACACTACTGTGTCCACAAGGCGCTGCCCTTGGATCTGTTGAAGGAAGATTACAACAACATGGGGGAAGTGGAGGGAGAAAAAAACAACAGATGCTTGACAATTTATGCTCTCACGAATAAAGAGTGAAGCATCCGACAAAAAACCTCATTGCACCAGAAGCTCAAATAACACAAGACACATATATGCAGAAGGTCAACATTTGAGACAGGTCGGGTGCAGTTCATCTGTATTTGTGAGCATCAGTTATGAGTGTGTGTATGGGTGAAAATGTTTATATTTCCGTGGAGCTCTCCAGAGGCCATTTGTCCTTGGTCTTATCTGGCAGCCAACAGTTCAGAAAAACATCCACCGATGTCAGCAGGGAAGGTGGGGGTGGGGGGCAAGGGATTTTTGCGATGTCGCCATAACAACTCAGGGGAGAATTTGATAGTGGGAAGTCTGATTTGAAAAAAAAATGAATTTATTATGAGAAACAAGCTGAACCAACTTTTCCTTTAGCTTTAGAGTTCTTTCGTCGCTTTCTCCTGGATCCAATATTCCAATCGATGGGCTAGTTAACGTTCACACTTCCAGGTTTTATCCCATCTCACCTCTGTGTATTACCACTGCAGTCAGCTTATCAAGCTTACAGTTCTGTTCATTCAACGCCTTAGCGATCACGTCGACTGCTGCCGGCAGTCTGATCAGGGCCATGTTGACCGGCAGCAGCTTCTGAAGGTGCTGATACATTAAATATCCTCCGAGACCAAAAAAAGGAATCCAAGTATCATAAATCCAAATAAGTAGACATCTTCGACGTCCTCAACAGAAAGAATTGAGAGGCACACCGTGGACCATTTCTCCTACGGGTCTAAGATGTATCCCACAAAAAAAGTTCCGTCGCGACAGGCACACTCCCCGGTCCTTTGCTTTCCAGTTGAAAAAATTTGATCAATAGCGTTGAGAGATCAGCTGACGAGATTCATAATTTCCTTAGAGCTTTCGGTTGCTATGAAGAAATGGCACAAAAGACGCAAAACGAAGCAAACAGCAGGAGAGGGGGGGCAGGGTAATAGTAGATAAGGAGCTCTAGAGAGCTGAAGAAAAACCGACGGACCTCGAAGAGAGACAGAACAGATTGCGTGTGGAACCCATCGCCCCGTCCACCTCTCCTCTGTTGGCTGGCGTCTTGGTGCTCCTCTGGGGTTGGTGCTTGGGCGGGGCCTGGGCCCTTGTGGCTCTGTTGGGGGCCCCCCGGGGGGTGGGGGGACAGGGCGCCCCTGGGTGTCAGGTTCCTCGGGCCCAAGGCTGGATCCGCTCTGGTATAGCTGACTGCCATCGGAGCCCATGGGCTTGGCCAAGCAGCTTCAGCATTGTTGCTGTTGGGGAGTATCTTGGGGCCCATCTCTGCTCTTACCTCAGATGGGGGAGGCAACTTTCCCTGTGTTGCCCCACCCCCACCTCCCCTTTTTCTCCTGGCGTATGCCTCGGTGCTCTGGGGAGGTGGGGTGGGGGGGGGGGGGCTTTGGCTCCTCACAACCTCTATTGAGCATTTAACCTTACAGACACAAGTGCAGTCTCACAAAGATCTACAGGTGTAAAGATTCACTTCTATACAGAAAATCCCTGTTATTACCTTCAGCTGTCACTTTCTACATGTCATATTAATTAATCCTGTATATCTTTCAGTGAGGGTATCAAGGCGTCGGTTGTTTGTACCTGTAATACTTTATCAGCTGGTTCTGTTGTTCTTATATATCTCTTTGCAGGTGTAGAAGCAGACTCAGATGATGTTGTATTGTTCTCTCCCATTCCTCTCCTCTTTCTCTTTTAGCATTTTGTCTCATCTATTTCTCTCCTTTTTTCCCTCTTTCACCTTCCCATTTCAGTGTCCATTGAGCATGAAATAGTCCCTGTATAAATTCTAATAAAGCTTCTTGCATATATAAATCTAGCAGAGCAGTATGAGCACTATGGGGAAAGCAGTAAGGCTCCACTTATGAAAGTAAAATCTGTTGTGCTCTTTTTGGCATTAAGACAACAATTCTTAATGGCACACAGCCAGATAGGACACAAAAAAGAAAATAATTTGTCCAATCTGTAGCTTTTCCACAGAAAGTAAGTGATTGAGTATCCTGGAACCTTTGTTTCTGGGCAGAAGACAGGCAGAAGTCTGCAGTAAGTAGCATGTTGTTCCACTTAGCTGGGGTAGAGAGGAAGTTGAGAAGAGCTCCACCTTTGCCACATCCAAAGGCCTTAATTAAGGTCTTTGGGCATCTGATCAGGAGGCCTCCTGGATGTCCCCCTGTTATCCCAAGAAGTCAATGGAGGGAATAAATATCCCTTTTAGCCTGTTGACACGTTGCAATCCTCTAGGAAGAGATGGAGACTGTTGCTAGGAAGAAGGAATCTCTGTGGCTTCATCATGATGGTTTTACCTTCTCAACCTGACCCCAGTCAGTGAAGACAATAGACTGGTGGTTAGAGATGGCTGCATGCTCATCTGTTCTGGAGGTTCTTCCTTCATTCCTGCCAGTAGTGAAGTACCTACAGTAAATGATTTTAGGCAGTCTTTTAAATACTAGACAGAATAATAGTGATCCGCTATTATTATTTGGAATGCTGACGAAGGCTCTGTGGATCCTTCCAGCTGCCCTGTCCCTCACAAGGAACAGAGTTCAAACCTACAGAAACTTCAAATAACTTATTTCTTGGTTGCCTCTGTAACCTTCTTGATATCAACGGAAATATCACAGACACTAATGTGGTTTGAGCATAGAGCAGAAAGCCCCAGTTCAGACTATTACCCGCTGTGGTTTTGCTTCAGGTGTGAGAAAGGAAAAGAGTCGCAGTCACCATGACCAAGATTAAAATCATGTTGAAGTAGCTCTTATTAATGTCTGAGCAAACAGAGAAGCAAATTGATCTTTATCATCAGTGAGAACTGAAGACAGACCTTATCTCCTGCACAGCATCTGTCCTGACAGGATCTTACCAAACAACCGCCAGTGATTCTGCAGCTTTTCTATATAACATGGCTGTTTACTAAGATCAGAAAAGGGAATCAGCATAAATTAATCTAATCCCAGATCTGCTTCTCAGCATCATGATTAGCAGATGAGCTAAGGTTCATCTGAGGAAGCCCCAGAAAGAGCAATCTGCAACCATGAACATACATTCTGATGCATAGCGAACAGCGTTCCTTTGTTCTGCTTCTGATGTGATGGATGAAAACAAGGGCATATGGTTGATTTCAACTTTGGTAGGGACACTATTGGTCCAAAGTTTCATTGGTCTTATGCAATACGCATGCTCCTATTTTTTGATGCTTGACTTGAGCCTCAGGGTGCGTTTTGTATGGTCTAAAGAGAAAAGTAGCATTTCTTGCTACATTTCTACAAATTTTATAAGCGTTAAACACACTAGATGCTGTTTGTCAGTGTTGAAAGCATCACCGGCTCTGATGAATGTTAAATTAGGCCTGATCTCCACTTCGAAAAGGTTTGCATTTGAACTTACCACCAACAGAGACAGACGGTAAATACATGGCTATTTAATCAAATATAGTCAAAATACAGGGGTTGGACAATGAAACTGAAACACCTGGTTTTAGACCACAATAATTTATTAGTATGGCGTAGGGCCTCCTTTTGCGGTCAATACAGCGTCAATTCGTCTTGGGAATGACATATATAAGTCCTGCACAGTGGTCAGAGGGATTTTTTTTCCCCCAGTGTCCTGTCTAGCAATGTGGCAATAGGAATTGATGTCTCAATGCCAGGTACAGCTCGACAGATTTTGCTTTTACAAGTGGAGCGAACAGCTTTCGCCATAGTGCTCCGCTTGATTTATGCTTGTAAATAGCTTTATTGTGATTCCTGCAGGGAGAATTTCAAATTATATGGACACTACAATGGCAGAGTAAAGGAAGAACAAGAAGAAAAAAAGAAAGAGAAGAGGTGAAAGAAAGAAGAGATAAAAGAAAGAGAGTGATAAAACGTTCTCCGTCTGCTCCATCACCTGGAAAGAGAGATGCAAAAAGAACAGCACAACCAACAGACATAAAGCAACAGATACAATCGAATAACACCTTCATGCCATTGCTAAATCATATGTACTATTATTGAAGCTGACATGTGTAAAGTGAAACCTGAAAAAAGAAAGTGAAAGAACAATAAATAAATAAATTACAGGCTTTCTGTATATAAGTGAACACTTAATACCTTGAACCCTGCACCTGTGGGAGTTTGTGAGAGTGCACAAGGGAGGGATTTTAAGCCATTCTTCTTGCAGGATAGTGGCCAGGTCACGACATGATGCTGATGGAGGAAAATGTTTCCCGACTCGCTCCTCCAAAACCCCCCAAAGTGGCTCAATAATTTTTAGATCTGTTGATTGTGCAGGCCATGGGAGATGTTCAACTTCACTTTCATGTTCATCAAACCAATCTTTCACCAGTCTTGCTGTGTGTATTGGTGCATTGTCATCCTGATACACAGCACCTCCTTCAGGATGCAATGTTTGAACCATTGGATGCACATGGTCCTCCAGAATGGTTCGGTAGTCCTTGGCAGTAACGTGCCCATCTAGCACAAGTATGGGGCCAAGGGAATGCTATAATATGGCAGCCAAAACCATCACTGATCCACCCCCATGCTTCACTCTGGGCATGCAACAGTCTAGGTGGTACGCTTCTTTGGGGCTTCTCCACACCGTAACTCTCCCGGATGTGGGGAAAACAGTAAAGGTGGACTCATCAGAGAACAATACATGTTTCAAATTGTCCACAGCCCACGTTTGGCATTGGCACAAGTGACTAAAGGTTTGGCTATAGCAGCACGGCCGTGGATATTCACCCTGTGGAGCTCCCGACGGACAGTTTTGGTGGAAACAGGAGAGTTGAGGTGCACATTTAATTCTGCCGTGATTTGGGGAGCCGTGGTTTTATGTTTTTTGGATACAATCCGGGTTAGCACCCGAACATCCCTTTCAAGACAGTCCACAGTTCCCTGTCCACAGTTAATCCTGTTGGATGTGGTTTGTCCTTCTTGGTGGTATCCTATGGCAAGCCGTTTTAACATAAATTCGGTTTTACCGCCCTTAGATTTGAGATATCTCAAATTGTTTTATGACTAGACGTTTTAGCAATTTAAGATATCTCTAATTACATTCTGACTAGTCGAAATGACATCAGATTTTCCATTGAGTTGTATGGAGACGTCAATTCAAGATATCTCGAATGAATTACTGACTATCTGAAATACCCATTTCAGATATCTACAATTAAATTACGACTAGTCAAAATTACAATTCAAGATATCTTAAATTTAGTTTTGACTAGTCATAATTCTAATTAAAGATATCTCAAATGCCACCATAATTCAAGATATCTTAAATGTATTTTTGGATAGACTAAATGCAGTTTTGAGTAGTAAAAACTAAATTTAAAATATCTTGAATTGACTTGACTTGAATTACAAGTCAAAATTCCTTGTAAGATATCTTGAATTGTAATTTTGACTAGTCAAAATTCCTTTTAAGATATCTCTAAATGAATTAGATATCTCTAAATGAATTAGAGATATATATAATTATTCAGCTTTTACATTTAAGATATCTTAAATTGACACTCTGACTAGTCAAAATGACGTTACTGATATCTTGAATTACGAAACGGCTTGCCATATGTCATCACACATGAACCGGAGGCGTGCGCTTTTGTTATAAGAGGAGCTAAAGGAGGGTGCTGTAATGCCTTGTGCTATCTAGCATGTCAAAATCAAGAGCTAGCTGGCTTTACCATAATTTCCGAAGAGGCAGATAGCTTTACCACAGTATAAAAACTGCATCTGGTTATTAACTGAAGTGGCCCGGTCTGCAGAATATTCATTATTTCCAGCTTGGACATGAGTCGATAGTAGCGCTTTCAGCTAGCCGTTTTTCAGAGTGTGTCGGCAGCAACTAAATCCGAAATTCTTTGCAAAATTCTTAAGCATTCTTCAAGTATACTGTTTTTGCGCTCTCTGCATATCCCATACTGAAAAAGCTCTTTCTATATTGTGGCGTTTTCTTACAATTTTGTCGAAAACTGCCAGCGCCATTGAATGTTCAGGCAATTATTTGGACAGCTTACAGCCAATAAGCGGCTTACACGCAATGTCTTATTTTAGATATCTTAAATTGTAACTGGCTAGTCATAATTACGTTTGAGATATCTTAAATTACAATTACGGATGTGTGACGCTTTCAATGACGAATCCGGTGACGTAATTTGAGATATCTTGAAAGGAATTTTGACTAGTCAAAATATAATTGAAGATATCTTGAATTATTATTATTCCTAGTCAGAAAGTAAATAAAGATATCCTAAATTACCGTTCCGGATAGTCAAAATGTAGTTTTGTCTAGTCAAAATGCATTTTAAGATATTTGGAATTTAATTACGGATAGTTAGACGAAACCGAATTTCTGTTAAAACGGCTTGCCATAGGTATGCTAACATTACCCTGGATACCGTGGCTCTTGATACATCACAAAGACTTGCTGTCTTGGTCACAGATGCGCCAGCAAGACGTGCACCAACAATTTGTCCTCTTTTGAACTCTGGTATGACACGCATAATGTTGTGTGCATTGCAATATTTTGAGCAAAACTGTGCTCTTACCCTGCTAATTGAACCTTCACACTCTGCTCTTATTGGTTTAATGTGCAATTAATGAAGATTGGCCACCAGGCTGGTCCAACTTAGCCATGAAACCTCCCATACTAAAATGAGAGGTGTTTCAGTTTCATTGTCCAACCCCTGTATGTCTGCTGTCTGTAGATTTATCCTGTATTTTCTTTTGAAGATATAGGAATCCGCCATGGTAAACCCCACCTTATTTTTTTATCTAACATACTCATTAAAAAACAAAATGATACATTCAAGGGACTGCAAATACATGTATTGTATTGTATCTCCACTGGAACTAAAAGTGTAATTCAATTCAATTCAATTCAATTTTATTTATATAGCGCCAAATCATGAAAAATGTAATCTCAAGGTACTTTACAAAATCAAGTTCAATCATATTATACAGATTGGGTCAGATTATACAGATTGGTCAAAAATGTCCTATATAAGGAAACCAGTTGATTGCATCAAAGTCCCGACAAGCAGCATTCACTCCTGGGGAAGCATAGAGCCACAGGGAGAGTCGTCTGCATTGTACATGGCATTGCTGCAATCCCTCATACTGAGCAAGCTTGAAGCGACAGTGGGAAGAAAAACTCCCCATTAACGGGAAGGAAAACCTCCAGCAGAACCGGGCTCAGTATGAACGGTCATCTGCCTCGACCGACTGGGGTTACAGAAGACAGAGCAGAGACACAACGAGAGAGACAAAAAAGCACGGAAGCACACATTGATCCAGTAATCTGTTCTACATTAGATGGTAGTAGCGGGTGAGCCATCTTCTCTGGATGATGTCACATCATCCATTTTGACTTGACATACACCTGGTACCTACCTTCATAGTAGGTACCAGGTGTACCTACTATGAAGATAAAAGAGAGAGAACAGAAAGTTAAAGCAGAAATGACAACACAAAATGCATAATTGAAGAACAGTAGAATTCTATAGAGTGAGAAAATTAGATCCTGATATCCTTCAGTAGCCTAAGCCTATAGCAGTAAAACTATAAAGGTAGCTCAGAGTAACATGAGCCACTCTAGTTATAAGCTTTGTCAAAAAGGAAAGTTTTAAGATTAGTCTTAAAAGTAGACAGGGTGTCTGCCTCATGGACCAAAACTGGGACTTGGTTCCACAGGAGAGGAGCCTGATAGCTAAAGGATCTCCCTCCCATTCTACTTTTAGCCGGCAGACCTGCAGTCTGAGAGCGAAGTGCTCTATTAGGAACATATGGGGTAATCAGAGCTTTGATATATGATGGAGCTTGATTATTAAGGGCTTTATACGTTAGAAGAAGAATTTTAAATTCTATTCTTGATTTAACAGGAAGCCCATAAAGGGAAGCTAAAATTGGAGAAATATTTTCATCAGAACTCTTGCTGCAGCATTTTGGATCAGCTGAAGGCTTTGAACTGCATTTTGTGGACTTCCTGATAGTAAAGAATTACAATAGTCCAGCCTTGAAGTAACAAATGCATGGACCAGTTTTTCAGCATCACTCCTGGACAGAATGTTTCTAATTTTGGCGATATTCCGGAGGTGAAAAAAGGAAACTCTGGAAACCTGTTTAATATGGGATTTAAATGACATGTCTTGGTCAAAAATAACACCAAGATTTTTTACTTTATTACCAGAGGCCAGGTTAATGCCACCCAGATTAAGTGATTGGTTAAGAAGTTTATTTTTTGAGGACTCTGGCCCAAAGATTAAAACTTCGGTCTTGTCAGAATTTAGATGCAGGAAATTTAAAGTCATCCAGCTTTTGATGTCATCAAGACATGACTGCAGTCGAAGTAACTGATTGGATTCATCAGGATTTATGGATAAATATAGCTGAGTATCATCAGCATAACAGTGGAAATTAATCCCATGCTGTCTGATAATTTTGCCTATCGGAAGCATATATATAGTAAAGAGAATTGGTCCAAGGACTGAACCCTGTGGTACTCCACAGGTGACCCTAGAGTTTGAGGAAGATTTATTATTAACATGAACAAATTGGAATCTGTCTGACAGATAAGATTTAAACCAGCCTAATGCTTTCCCCTTAATCCCTACAGTATGTTCAAGTCTTTGTAGGAGAATATTGTGATCAACTGTATCAAACGCAGCACTGAGATCTAACAGGACAAGTATAGACACAAGTCCATTAGCTGAGGCCATGAGAATATCATTAGTGACCTTCACCAGAGCTGTTTCAGTGCTATGATGAGCTCTGAAGCCTGACTGAAACTCCTCAAGTAGGTCATTACTTTGTAAATGTTCACATAGTTGATTAGCAACTACTTTCTCAAGAATTTTAGATAAGAAAAGAAGATTAGATATAGGTCTGTAATTTACTAACTCATCTTGATCAAGAGAAGGTTTCTTAAGTAAAGGTTTAATAACAACTACTTTCAAAACCTGTGGTACATATCCATTTACTAAGGATAGATTAATCATGTCTAAAATAGTGCCACTGATCAAAGGGAATATGTCCTTAAACAACTTGGTTGGGATTGGGTCTAACATACAGGTAGATGGTTTAGATGAAGCTAAAATTTTAGATAGCTCAGAAAGCTCTACTGCTTCTAAACAGTTCAAACACTGCGCATATTCTAAAGATTCCTCCAACGCTGCCTCACTTACTGAGGACGAGGTAATCATGTTTGGGAGGATGCCAATTATTTTATTTTTAATGGCATCAATTTTATTTATGAAGAATCCCATAAAATCATCACTACTAAGAGCTAAGGGAATGGATGGATCAACAGAGCTGTGGCTCTGGGTAAGTTTGGCAACTGTACTAAAGAGAAATCTAGGATTATTTTTATTCTCTTCAATTAATGATGAAAAATATGCTGCTCTAACTCTGCGAAGAGTCTTGTTATACAACAATAGTCTGTCCCTCCAGATTAAGTAGGATTCCTCTTGGTGTGTAGAGCGCCATTTTCTCTCCAATTTCCTAACATTGTGCTTCAAGGAACGCAGCTCTGAATTAAACCAAGGAGCCAGCTTCCTGTGAATAATCACCTTCTTTTTCAAGAAAGCTACATTGTCTAATGCAGAACGCAATGAGGAAGTAAGATTGTTAGCAAAGGTATCGATTTGTGAATGGGAAGAAACAGCAATGCTGCCATCTACAGGGCATTTCTGCAATACTGAGGATATTAAAAAGGGGACAGACTCTTTAAGTTTTGATACAGCATTATCCGATAAAAATCTACTATAATGGAACCCTCTTTTGGGGGTGGAGAACTCAGTTAGATTAAACTCAAATGTTATTAAAAAATGATCAGACAGGACAGGGTTGTGAGAGAATACTGTTAATTCTTCACAATCAATGCCATATGTCAGAACAAGGTCTAAAGTATGGAGCCGAGAGTGCGTCGGTTCATGCACATTTTGAGCAAAACCAATTGAATCTAGGATAGTTTTAAAGGCTACACTAAGGTTATCACATTCAGTGTCAACATGGATGTTAAAATCACCCACTATAATAACCTTATCAGTATTTAACACCAAATCAGATAAGAAATCTGACTCATCCAAAAACTGAGTGTAAGGGCCTGGTGGACGATACAAAACAACAAACAGAAGAGGTTTTATTGCTTTGCAGTTTGGATGAGGGAAACTGAGGGTTAAATGTTCAAAAGAACTGTAATTATTAGTTGGCCTGGGACTAATTAATAAATCAGACTGAAAGATAGTTGCCACTCCTCCTCCTCTTCCCACAGATCTGGGAATGTGGAAATTTGAATAACTGGAGGGGGTTGACTCATTTATACTAACGTAGTCCTCTTGTAGCCAGGTTTCTGTGAGACAAAACAAATCAATCTGATTATCAGAAATCAATTAATTAACTAACAAAGTCTTCGGAGGGAGAGACCTTATATTTAATAGACCACATTTAAGTCTTTTATTTTTTGGCTCAAAGTGATCCGTATGGATTTGTATTAGATTTTTATGATTTGTTCCTTTTAGATCTGTTGTGCCAGTTCAGACGTGACAGAAAGCGGGCATCAATTCGGGACGTAACGGACTGCGTTACCCATGATGCAATGTGGTCAAAATGGCCACCAACTCCCATCACGCAACACGGCAAAATGGCCGCCGATCAAGATAAGGTTGCTATGGTGATGGCTATAAAAGCCGATCACACACGAAAATCTTCCTTCTTCCCTGGCTGTTAGCCAACCCGAGAAGACACAGCTGTTTCCGTTGGGGTGATTCCCCGCCACGTGTTCGATTGCTCGCTGGACCGAGATTTTTCGACGCAACGGTTATTCCCTGCTTGTTATAACAGGAGGTCGACTTAAATAAGTACTTTTAAATTCCCTCTGATCAAAAGACTGAGAGACGCCGCATCTCCCAGTGATCGAAGAGGACCCCGCTTTGTCTGGCCAACAAAGCGACTGTTGAACCCGTAGGAAGAAACGAAGGAGCTTTTTCCCCGTGCCGCTGCAGCCTGCGGAAAACTGCGCTCGTCAAGACGCGTCCAGAAAGCCGCACTACTCGGAGCGCTCCGGACCAGCCCCGAGGCATCTCAAAGTAACGGGGTTTTCCCCCTTTTATTTCTGTCTCACCAACAGGGTGTTTAGAAGTGCCTGGGCAGGCGGTAGAACTTTGTAGGTGTTGGTTAATGCTTTTATTCCACGACAAAGTTGGAATTATTTTGCTGAACATTTTCTTTGTATGTGCATGCATTTTACAATTGATTTGCTGTGTTGATTTGTGATCCATCAAGAACCCCGCCGTGGGTTACCGCTTTATTCCTTTCCATCTTCTTCCCTGCTTCCCCCCTCTCTCTCTCTTCGCTTCTTATCAGTTTAATTTCTTTGTCCGAGCTCAAGTCGCGGGCTTTGCTTTAAACTCCCAGTTAGCTGCCCCCTCTCGAAGCGAGGCATTATCCTATCAGCGTAAGTGTGGTTACGTCATTAGGACCTCCCCTCATACGTCATCGTAGCAGCCATCTTGGGAGAGTGACGTATATCTGAACTGTAGGTAGCTTAGCTGAACTAGCTTTGTGTAAGACATCAAAGCGTCCAGTGAGATTCCCGAAGCTGTTCTGTCTATCAATGCTGATACGTCAAATGCCGATGTTTCGAGGGCGGTGTTGAACAACTTTGAGTTAAGTTAAGATCTGCTAACCGCTCATTTTAATCCATTGTTTATTTTTGTTTGTTCTTTATTTCTACATATATATTTTTGCATGTTTTAGTTTAGTAATGAGTAAGAATTCCAAAGTTGTTTGAATCAGAGAATTACTGTAACAGGGAATTGCTTTTGGTTCAATAAAACCAACCACTGCGGAATAGACATTGTTTTGTGTTCAGTCCAATTCACAGTTACATGGTTATTCAGAAATCAGAGCTAACCTCCTTTGGAGTTAACATCTGATATTAATACAGAGACAATATCATTGGATGGTGATAAGGAATAAGGATTTAAACTCTAATTGCAGTTACATTGGGGTTCTCACAGCCTGCTGGATAAACCTGGTCGGTTAACAGTCCGACCTGATCATTTATTCCAGCATAAATGAGTTCATAACAGCAAATTAACTAATACATTAGTGGTATAAATACTTATAAGCTTATAGCTAACATCACCACCATTTGAACTATATTTGTTATAGCGGAATTTTGAGTTGAATGATTTATTTAAATTATAATACCAAATTATAATTAATAATAATAATAAGCATATTCAACCAGCTTATGGCATAACAATCAGTTTTTGATCTGTTAAGTTTTGGCCGTGGGAAAGACACCGTCTCAATAGGATAATGGGTGGGTAACAGTACAGAAGCTGCAGAGAGGTGTGTTAAACTACATTTTCTAATATTTACTTACATATTAGTAAGTAAATATTAGTAAGATTAATTTATTTAGATTAAATTATTTTGGATCTGGTCAGGATGGTTGGGGGGGCAGTGATGATGAAAGGGTAACAGCTTGATGATGTATCAATGAATGAAGGTTTTCTCTGAGGAACATTAAAGCAGCAAAGACATCCCACATTGGAACTCCTGTTGTGTAAAGAACATCTTGAACGGGACATAAGGTGAGATCCTTACAATGAGAGACGTTCCACACAGGGGGGTGTTGAGACCCCCGGGGCATGGCACCCAGGACGAGCTGTTGTGGACTTGACACAGCTGGTGGAACCAGAGAGACGACGAGGTGGTCCCACAGGTTACCTGACACCTAACACTGACTGTAAAGTAGGGTTCTGGGTTTTCAGGGTTGCTGAAAACAGAAAGCTTCAGAGAACCTTAACCCTTCCTGACCAGGCACTCAGAACACATAGATCAGATTACCGAGGCCTAGACAAATAGGAACGCAGAGACGCGTTCATCCAAGAACTTCTTAATCAAAGTCCTCAATCCTCGGTTTAAGAAGATAAATAGATAAATAACCACAATGTACACAATGTAAGGTTTACTTTATTTTAGGATTAATTTGGGAAATAATTCGGATTTGCTTAAGTAGCTTTGGTTGTTCAACAAAGTTAGAACGTTTTCAAAAGCTCCTGTTCTCTCCTGCTCACTGCTTTGTTTTGTAGAACCTTGGCATCCTTGAACAGTAACAGCATGGTATAAATATTTTGTCTTTTCTGTGCAGAACAGCACCTCACTTTCTTCTTAAAAAAAGAGAGAGAGAAAGAGGGAAAAGGCTTTCACATGGAAAGGCTTTCTTTTTCTCAGTTGGGTTTTCAAAATAAAACAGGAAATGTCATGAAACGAATATGTTGATGAACTTATGTTGCAGAGAAGTTCAACTGTCAGACAACAACATTTAAGACACACATTAAAAGCATTCTGTTAAGAATTACTATGAATTTACTGCAGATACATTTGAACTTAAAGATTACTCTTTTAACTAATAATTAAATTGCAGAATTCTGAGAGCTAAATAATTGTGGACAGAAATATCTTGAAAGTGAAAGTGCTTGGAGGATGTTTTAATAAATGACACATGAATGGGTTTTTTTGATAAGAACACTAATTACACCTTGTGTCTTTTCTCCAGTGGAAACAAGGTCTGCAGACCATCTTCACAAAGTGTTTTATTAGAGAGAAATGCAAAATAAAATGCTCAGTGCCCATCCAGAACTGAACACTTATTACCATCCAGCTCAATCGTCCAGCCTGCGAGGAGGAACCAAGAAGAGGACTGGGGATGAAGAAGCCAGAGAACTCTGATTCCTTATTCTTCAACGGGAGGAGTTGCCTGAAGAGACCCTCAGTGCGATTAGATTATTTTCTGCCTTGTGCCTGAATGGCCTGAAGGCTTCCTTAACTTTTCGTTCTTGATGTTTCAGACTCTTCTCATATTGTGTTGCTGTTTGTTTAACTGCTCTGTTCCACTGACTCACATGGTTGATTTTTTTTTTTGTGTTATTAGATCTACACTTTAATGTTATATCATGTTGATCAATATGGTTTTATGGTAAAAATGGAAACTGTTTGCTTCAGACACACAAGGATCTATGGTTTATGCACCTTTTGATTTGATATAGGAAGAACCAGGATCGGATTGGCTCTAAAGATCCTTTAATATTAGCTGGTAATGATAACACTTAGATTCAATACAGGGTTTTCAGGCTCAGATTGGCCGAGAGCAGATCTCCCTGGTAGGGGGGCTTGCCAGTTTTTACTACCCCCTAGGGGTAGCTTTTTTCTGTTGTTCCCCTGCCCGCACTGAACCTCTCCTGCCTTTGCTCCTGGTGTTGTAAGTTTGGAGTGGTGGATTATTGTCCATCGTAGGGGTGAGTGGAGAAAGGAGTTGAAGGGTATTCAGGGTGGGTCAGAGTAGACGGATTCGACCTTGGTTACTGAACAGGTTTAGCTTACCATAGTCTAATGTAATTTTAAAATAATGTGCGCATAGGTACCTAAAACAGGCCTTACTTAAGTAGACAAACCCTAAATTGTAGACAAAAGCTAAATCTTTGATCTTGTGTGTTAACCTCTTTGAAGCATTCATGTTGATCTGTACTAAAGGTTCCAGCACTACCCGGTTCCAACACGGGAACCCTTTGGGTCCCACTTTACGAGTTTACAGAAATGGTTCCTCTGTGCTTTGTTCACATTTTCAAGTGATGGGTCATCTTGTTTTGTCTTGATGCTGACAACGCCATCATCAAAAAAAAAAAAAAGAGAGGAATGTTATAAGAATTATTATTCTGAAGTCACTATGGCCTCACACCACTCCGACAGAGGAGGCCTGGAGACCTGATGTCTGTGTATAAGTTCCACTGTTTGCCGAGTGCAAGGCTGAATGCTGCGTAGAATGATTATTGTCTATGATAGACTGTCTTTGTTATGTCTCTAGCCAAGGCCACGGTGCAGTATTAGGGGAAGCCGGAAAGTGAGACAGACAGAGACAGGGCAGACGCAGACTGCAGCGGAACCGTGGGGTGCGATTACTTTCCAGCTATGTGAATCTCTGCTCTGTTTCTCAATAAAAGTGCTGGAACTATATCACCACCGTCTCCTCCTTTAGTAAAGATGGGAACTCAGTTACTATTGTTTAGAATTCCACCCAAAACTCCCATAACACTCTGTGAACACTCTCCAGAGGCCATTGTCCTTGATGTTATCAGCCGGCCCACAGTTCAGAGAAGCATCCTCAGGTGTCAGCGGGGGAGGGGGGTCTGAGCACTCTCCTCCATAACAATCCAGGAGTAGAGATAGGGAGGGAATCCATTTATGTTATTTGTTATGAGACAAGCTGCACTGCCTTTCCTGTCAGCTTTTAAGTCTTTTGCTGGCTCCACATAAATCCAATTTTCCAAATTATTGGGCTTTTTCACGCTTCACTGCCAGATTTTATCCCATCTCCACTTGAGTTCAACCACCAAAGTCAGTCTGCGTTCCAACACAGGCAGCTTTTCGGCTTCGCTCCATTCACCTGCCAGGTTTGTCCGTTCACAGCCACAGTGAGCGCTTCATGCAGCCGGCAGCCTGATCAAGGCCAAATGGCTCCGACATCCGCTGTATTTGCCGATACTTCAAAAATCCACAAAGACCAATAAGTAGAGATCCCAGTATCCTTAATCCAATATGAAAATTTCAAACGTCCAGGAATGAGAAGGTCGAAAGACACACCGTTTTCCTCCAGGAATTTAGGGTGTATCTCACAAAATAAGTCAAATCAGGACCAGACGGGTCCCCCTTCCGTTGCCTACCCGTCGAAAAAAATGTATCAATAGTATTGAGAGACCAGCTTACCAGATCCATGTTTTTCAGAGTTCAGTTGATATGAAGAAAGTGCTCAAAAGACAAGACATGGCAAAGCAGGAGAGGGGGGGGGGGGGGAAAAGCTGCAGAGAGAGAAAAGACACGACCGACCTCGGAGAGAGACATATATATGTATTATACTCTAGTTATAATACATACATATGAATATAGTACACCAGACTTAAATCTAGCTGATTAACAGAGAGCAGGAAACAGCACACTGACAACTTCTGCTCATTGCAGGTTTGAGAAAACACAAGTTAGCAGAACTAAAAGGTAAAAGTTAAAGGTTAAATGGTAAAATGGAGCTTAATTGTGTTGGAAAAAGGGCAATGCTGCTGATTTGATAGATTTTGTTAACCCTGCATCTAGTCATGAGTCAGTTTTGGAGTAATCCTCAAATGAAGCAGCTAATCTTGAGGAATCTATGACAAATGTTAATGGCTTGCATAACTGTATTATAGATACTGGTATTGCAGAGTGGCAGAAATTAGCAGGAACGGAAAGTATTAAGGGAAAATCACAGGATGGATCCCAAAGTATTCATTATATGCAACCACATTCTTAAAGTCCCAAGAAAATGCAGATGCCCTTGTTACACAGTAATTTGGGAGCCGAGGAATTTTTTTTTGTTAATTTGGTGATATGTAACTTCTGGTGAACAAACTTCCCACAATTGCTGCTGGTGGTAGATTGTGGCTGGCTGAGTTAAAAACAAATTTAACCAAAGGCACAAAACAGAGTTTAGAGCCATTTTAGGATGAAACTTTATTGTTTTTAATAATTTCTTCCTGGGCAGAAGCAGTTACACAGCATTTTCCCTTGACCCCCCTCAGGGGAGCTTCCCAAGTTTGACTGGGATTCACAACATCAACCGAAAAAAATCAGAATAATGGATCAAACATACAGGTGTGAATCCTAAAACAAATCAGTCCAATTTGGGTGAATTATTTAGAGAAGTAGTGTTAAAAAGCATGTCCTCTTCAGTTTCTCAGCTGATGAACTTAAATCCTGATACCCTCGCCGGGAAAAACATTTGATACACTATTTGCATGTGGCTCAAGGGGAGGAGAGAAAGATAAAGCTTGAGTTTGATAATTACTAAAAGTACTAAAATTACAGTTAGTGGAAGCAAAACAGACAGTGAGTATGAGAAAGTAAATGATTGAACACAGGTCTGTGTCAGCAGTTACTTCTCATATTGATCCAACCCTGACAGTCCCACCTCAGTCTCATTTAATTCAAGGAGGGGGGGGGGGTTGCCTCCTCCTGTTTCTATCCTTCATTTAATTGCAGGTCTGTTGATCCTGGACATGTAGGCAGATAGGTGATGTGGTGGTCAGTGCCGATTCGAGTTTGGAGCAACGCACTGAGCATTTAGAGCTGATATGGTGAATCTGTTAGAGCACCCATCATCTGCCACAACTGTGGCTATCTGAACATTGGCCGTGTGATTGTGGGCTGTTTCACACCACCAGCAGGTCAACCTGGCATGGAGTCCTAATATGACCTCACCTCCAGAAGGTCAGTACCCCAGCAAGGGGATAACGTCCCATGAACAATGTTTACACACCCTAAGAAGGATGCCACGCCGCATGTACAGCGCAGATCCCAAGCTGTCAAGGGAGATGACTGCATGAACTTTCAGAACACATTGGAGCCACATATTCCATCAGATTCTGAGTTGCGGACTGGGACTTTGTCACTCAGTTGCTTCTTAGAGACATTACAGCGGTCTGCCATTGCAACACGTGGGGGAAGGAATGCTGACATCTATTCAAGCATCTGGTGTTCTTTCGGGGTTCCACACATGGAAGCTTTTGAATGCGAAGTCTAAGTTCCTAATCTCCTTTCTGCCTGATCTGCCGAAATGTCAGTCTGAATTAATGACAGGAACCACACTGACTGGTAACAACAATCTTTAAGGTTAAATACAGATAGTTACTTCTAGTCATATGTCTATGGCAACCAAGCTGCTGAACAAATTTAATGGGATGTGATCTGGATGGCATGTCTCCTCATGTTTTTCTTTCTCTCCATGTTTTGAGCGCCAGGCAAATGGATCAGGGAAAATGGTTAAACGTCTCCTTTGGCCAATTGGATGAGCATCTACCAGCATACAGGTTTGCTGTTTTGAAAATATACTTATATCTATTAAATTCTTTGCTATGTAACTGATAAGCTCTTTTTAAACATGAGTTTTGATTCTATTATCGCCAGGAATGCATTGATCAGTGTTAAGCAGCAGAAGGTGTACTTTGCCATCTCATCTTTAAGAAGGAAATACACTGTAACTGGAGCATGTTAAATACTTAAATACTTAAACGTGCTCCAGTTACATTTAGGGTCACAGTTAGGGTCACAGTTGAATTGTCTCTCTGGGTTAACTAGTGCATGTCATACATTTAGCGCAGGGGGGTTACTATCAGTAACAGTTTTACGCCATGGGGCCTCACTCTGGAATGCACAGATGTCGTCTGAGTTAAACATCCTGTTTTTAAACAAAATACTCTTCATTACTAGTGGTACACATTTATAGGTTGGACAAATCTGTTACATTATTTCTTATTAGCTGAAAATATAGAGATTTTTCTATTTTACATATAACAGATGCCAGCCACGATATACCGGACATTCACCGGGATTTGTTATCTTACAAGGTATTTTTAATCAGGTTATATAAGATGTTTTACATTTTCTTTGTCCAGACACATCACCCTGACTAGGTATTTTTAATATTTGGAATATCCAGCATAATCACAGAACCGACTTGTGTGCAACTGAGACCATCACTCTGCAGTTATCATTTCATTCAGGTCCACTGATCTTACGCTACTTTTGAAGGACTTCTTCAATACAGATACATGGTATGATAAAATTGAAAATGATTTGGATTTGGATTCAGGATACAAGGAAGTGTTTTTCCTACTTTAACAAAGATATGCATTTGCAGGTTAATTGACTCCCCTTGACGATTTTATATTGTTTTTGTAACAAAATTATTTTTGTTCCAAGGAGCGAAAGAGAGTGCATAAGTAAATATTGGATAAAATAGAAAAACAACAGAGGGTAACTTAATGCAGATCTAAGCTAGTTCTATTAAAGGCCCCTATCAGGTCTAAGCACCTTGTTAACGTTCCTGCTCACTCTTCTGACCGTGGTCAGAAGGACACAGGGGAGTTCTTCCTCCAGGACCGAAATGGATTTTACTTCGGGGTTAACTCCATCATACGTCTTGCACATGAACCAAGCGGTGGCACGAATATGGTGGGAAGTCAACTTTTAATAGGACCAGCCAACAGTCAAAAACTGCACCAACTTTTCCTTAACCGCTGCTCCGGTCGTCCACTACACACACATTCCCCGTCCCACACACGTCTCTTCTTCCCTCCCCCCAGCATTTCCGTTCATGCAGCACACAGTGCCCCCACCTCTCTGGCCGTAGGGCAGCTGCCGCTCATCTCTCTTGCCCACTCAACATACACATCACAAAGTGAGCTATCTTCAACATACAGCGGAGGCTCTTTCCGCAACACTACCCACACTCTGGATGGCAATTAAGTAATAATTCCACTCCAGCATTACGGCACATAAAACTGTTACACAGTCTCTATCGCTAACAAGAGAAAAAAAACTGTGACAGTCGTTCTTACATATAGGTGGAGTGTAGCATCAAACCACATATCTCAGTGATGTCTTTAACCTATTCAAAGTGAACCTCATGTGCCAAATTAAACTTTGCATACAATAGAGGGGAAGAGAAACTACTCAGGGACATCTAGGACAACCAGGCAGGACACTAACTGAACCCCATCAGATATGAAAAACAAACAACAACACATGCCTGTGAAACAAACCATTTGCTCCACAGTTAAATTTTCTCTGCAGTACGGACAACTGAATAGTAATAAAGAAAACAGATACAGGTGGTCAGTTTGAACAGTTTTAACCAACTTCTGGAACCTTAAACTGAGTCCATGGCCTTACTTGGAATTATCCATGAGCCGTACCGGTCTGGTGCTCTACGCCGGCGCCTAGATCCTCGAAACGGCGGACCCAGAGGAGGTGAATATCCCACCGCACCCCCACCATCCTGAGGGTTGACATGGGTAGGGGAGGATGGGACAAACACACCCGGACTGGGATCCTTTACAGTTGAGGTAGGCAACAGGGCACAGTCAGTGCCTCCACTGGTTGCATCAGAGAACAAACCCTGTAAATTCAGGTCACAGTCTGCAGAGTCCCCTTCCAAGGCTGGTGGTGGAACCTCGGTTGGTTCCCAGTGCTGACTCTGATCCAGGGCCCATCCGTTGTCCAGAGGCTCCCGGCTGCAGTAATGCTTTAGCTGATCATGGTAGACGACTTTCACTTTGGACCTAGGGTTTTTTGTATCCGGTAAACTAGGTCATCCAGTTGGCCTAGGACGAAGAATGGGCCTTCATATGCTGGGAGGAACTTTTTGACTTCGTTCTTGACATGATGTGTTCCTTTAATGAGATACCACACAGGGTCTCTAACTCTGTACTGTGTGTGGCAGCAGTTTTTGTCGTACTGTCTCTTTGCACGTGTGACCGAGTCCCCCAGGGTGATTTGGTGGGCCAACTCCAACCGTTCCCGCATCTGCTGCAGATACTCTGGAGCAGTGGGTTGGTGTTCCGAATCAGGGGGCAAACCTGCGACGAGGTCCACTGGTTCACTTACTTCATAAAGTTTGGAGAGAAACCTGTAGCACTATGTTTGGTTAACCTGTACGGCATAACAGCATAAGGAATCATTAGGTCCCAATCCCAATGGCAGCGTGTTGCTGTGGTAGCAGGATCTTTTGGAGGGTACCGTTGAAACGCTCGCCTTGACCATCTGACAGCGGCCTGAATGGTGTTGTGTGAGTCTTGTCTATCCCAAACAAACTGCACATCCCTTGGAACACCTCAGACTCAAAATTGTGTCCCTGGTCACCGTGTAGCGCTTGAGGTATTCCATAGCGGCACACCCACTCACCAGCAATGATACCGGCAACGGTCACAGCTCGTTCGTTCGGAATAGGAAATGCTTCATACCACTTTGTGAAGTAATCTTATATCACAAGCACATTGCGGTTTCCACGCTCTGTCTCATTTAGTGGTCCCATAATATCCAACGCAATGCGCTCCATAGGAGCTCCTACCTGGACTGTTCCCATAGGGGCTTGCGGTGTCTTCTGGGGTCAAGCCCTTGACGCACAGCTGGTACAGGTCTTACACCAGAGGGCAACATCCTCCCTCATGTGGTACCAATAGTATCGGGTTCTTAATCTGGTCAGGGTACGCTCTACGCCAAAATGTCCACCCACTGGCCCCTCTTGCATCTGTCTCATCACGTCGAGTTGTAGTTTATGTGGCAGCACAATCTGTGGGTAGAATTGGATGTCGTCAAGGCAATAGAACCGACGGACCAGAACTCTACCTCTGAAGTAGAGTCTTTTCCATTGAGTCCAGTACGTCTTAGTGGCCAGGCTGCATGGCGAGACCGCAGACCACGGGGGGGCGTTTGTCATTGGCCTTCATCCAGCTGCGTATGGGTGCAATGTCCACATCAGCATCCTGAGCCTGGCTCAGCTCCTCCATGGTCCAGCCATGAAACAAAGAAGCGGTTGTCAACAGTCTCAGCCACATATATTTTCTCAGTCAATTTGACAGTGCATCCATCAGTTTGAACATCGGCATGCATTCTGTCTGTATCAGTGGCAATGTTTTGGTCTAAAGTCTCTGTATCTGTTGCAAGGGTGTTTTGACTTACCCCCACTGGACAAACCTCTGTGGTGGAAGGTTGGTCCTCCACCCCCATTGAACTCAGCAACAGGGAGCTGACGTTAGAGTTCAAATCGCACTGGACAGCTCGATGGTTGATGGTTTTGGGTGGTGTCGAGGGATCCTGCACTTTACATGGGCAGGACTGGCGGCAGGGTCTCCTGGAGAGGCTGTCGGCATTTGTGTGCTGTCGACCCGGACGGTGGATAATCTCAAAGTCGTATTCAGCCAGTTTCTCTAGCCATCGAGCCAACTGTCCTTCTGGCTCTCTCATTTTGGTCAGCCAGCGCAGACTGCTGTGATCCGTATGCACCTTTAACGGCTGGCCGAGAAGATACTGACGAAAATGCGAGGTGAACTCCACTATGGCCAGAAGTTCACGTCTTGTTGTGCAGTATTTTTGTTCTGGCTTTGGCAACTTGCGACTGCCATAAGCCAACACCCTTTCCACACACCCCTGGATTTCCGACAGTACAGCACCAATGCCGGTGTCACTTGCATCAGTGTCGAGTATCATTTCACCAAAGTCTATGGGATATCCAAGGATGGGGGCTGAGGTGAGGAGACACTTTAACTTGTTGAAAGCAGCCTGGTGCTCAGCATACCACTGGAAGCGAGCATTTTTCTTAGTTAGGTTATGAAGAGGTTTAGCAATGGATGCAAAGTCCTTCACAAATCGGCGATAGTATGAGGCCAAACCGATGAAGCGTCGGACCTCCTGGATGGATGACGGTGTGGGCCACATTTGGACTTTTTGGACCTTGCTGGGGTCCGTAGCTACACCATGCTCAGACACTATGTGATCTAGGTTTTCTTCCTCCCGACGAAAAAGGCAGCATTTGGCAGGTTTTAGTTTCAGGTTAGCTTGTTGCAGTCTATAAAACACTTGGCCCAGCCGCTGCAGCATCTCCGACACATCCCTCGCCAGCACGATGATGTCATCCAGGTAGACCAAACAGGTCTCCTACTGCATGCCAGCCAAAACGCGGTTCATCAGCCACTGGAAAGTTGCAGGGGCGTTACATAACCCAAACGGCATGACATTCCACTCAAAGAGACCCGTCCTGGCGCAGAATGCTGTGCTCTTGGCGTTACCTCCACCTGCCAGTAACCCGAGGTAAAGTCCAACGTGCTGAACCACCTGGCAGTGGACAGTGTATCCAGCGTATCCTGGATACGGGGCAGGGGATAAGCGTCCATTACGGTTCCCTCATTGAGAGCCCTGTAATCAATGCAGAGCCGGTATGTCCCATGCTTCTTGCGTACCATAATTATGGGCGAGGCCCAGCTGCTGTGGCTGCGTTGGGCGAGACCGTTCTGCAGGTTGTCGTGTTTCTGCCGGTCGGCGAATTGCTGCTTCTCTTTCGCCATTCTACGTGGAGGTTGTTTTATCGGGGCACCTGGACGAAGTACAACATCGTGCTGGACGAGATCGGTCCGGCCCAGGTCAGCCGGCCCTGTGGAGAACACATGTCCATAAGTAAAAAGCAACCGTTTAAGTTGGAGACACTCACCATCATTGAGGTTTTTAGAGCTCTGAGCATAAAGCTCCTCTAGGTGCAGAGGGACCACTGGAACGCTGGCTGGCGAGTCTGTGGCTGATGAGGCACAGGGAGGCTGCAGGGCTTCAGCTGGCTGGAGGAGACCAACCAGGGATCCTTCTTTAATGGTCACAGCGTTATTGCCCGGATTAAAGAGGCGAAGAGGGAACGTTTTGGACGTCTGGGGATGAACTAAGGCTCTAGCGAGGAGTACTTTATGCTTCTCAATAAAACCTTTAGTAGGGCTAAGTATCATGTCACTGCGGGCTGTCCCACTTAGATGCACACTGCCCCTCACAACATACTCCTGTCCTGGTTCCACCATCACGGATCTAGATATTTTCACTGCATGCGACTTCAGGTTAGAATCAGGTTGGTAATGGGGCACCACCAAACCCACCAAACAGGATAATGCAGTGTCTGCCGAAATCAAGACGGGCTTCAGCTTGTGCGAGGAAAGGATGGCCGGGCAGCACTTCTAACCTTGCTATATCTGCTACAAGAAAATCCATATCCACCTGACGCTTGTTGATGCTGACAGGTATCTGGCCTCACCCAGCACTGGCACATCTACAGGTCCCACCCCCAGTAAAGTCTCAACAATTGATGGACACAGCTGAGGTCTCACATCAGGATGGATGGAATTATAACAGTGCAACGGTAGCACATTTCTCAGCGCCCCACTGTTCAACAAAGCGCACACCTTCACTTCATAGATTTGCATGTGGATACTCATCTCCTCGCTTTGGCTTTTCAGGTGGAGCACAGTGGATTCTTGGATGTCACAGAGGGAACCGCCAGATATCAAACCCTTGGTGGTCTTGTGGGGAGAGGGGCACTGCTTCTGGATATGACCCCAACCTTGACAGTTATGGCAGCGAACCTTCCCTTTTGTAACATTTTTGCGGTTATTAAAGGCTGAGGGTGTGTGTGGAAACCCAATTTGGTGAAGAACTTGTCACAGGTGTAGTTTTAATAACTCTTTCATGTTCATCATTGGCTCTAACTACAGCAGTTCGGGGCCGTTGTTCCACCATGTTGCGGGCTCCTGGCTGCAAAACACCGGCAACATAAGCTGCAGCCCTTCTTGTGGTTTCATGGGCATGAGCTATTTCATATGCACGGGCAAGTGTGGATGGTCATTGCTCTAATAATTTCTGGACTATTTCTGCATCTCCCAGACCATTTGTGAAAACTGCGACAGCGATAGAGTCCTGTTTGACTTCAGCCCTGTCACCATAGGCCACTGCCACTTTTCCATAAATATCATGTAATGATCTCAGTACTTTTGCTGGGCTGATCATCCACCCTACACACCTGCCCAAATTCTGCCCAGTCCTCAATCAGCCTTCATCTGATCCACCTGTCTCCAGCTCCATTTAATCAGCCTTCTGCCCAAGCAAAAGTGCCAGAACGTCTTGTGCCACCTCGGTGAGACTATCCAGCATTCTCTGTTATCTGCCTGCCTGTTTGTTGCCCGACCTGATCTGTTTTTTGTCTCTGAGTCTGCCTAACCCCTTTCAAGCTCTGTTGCCGGTCTGGACTCCCACCGATCAGCCCGTGGTCCTCTGCATCGGACTGGACTCATCCTGGACCTCTGAATCTGGACTGCCTGCCTGTTGCCCGACCCCGATCTGTTTGTGAGTAACCGCATCTGTCTAACCCCTGTGTGCCTCTGAACTCAGCCGGACTAAGGACCTGGACTGGACCCCGACCCGCTCTGGACTATCCCTCGGACCTTCTCAGGATTTCGGATTCCACCGGAACTGGACTGCCTGCCTGTTGCCCGACCCCGATCTGTTTGTGAGTAACCGCATCTGACTAACCCCTGTGAACCTCTGAACTCAGCCGGATTAAGGACCTGGACTGGACCCCGACCCGCTCTGGATCCGTCTCTGGACCCTCACTGGACTTCTAACCCCTCGGCTCCTTCCCCGGACCCCCGTTTCTCTGCCCCGCTTCCTCGTTACTAGCCGGCGCTCGGATTACCCGACTCTCCAGGTTAGTGCCTACTCCCTGTCCATCAAACGCCAGCATTTCCTGGTCATTAACCAGCTGCTCTGCCTCCAGGGTTCCTGCAGACGTGAGCCGCTCGGGTTGCCGTGCGACCGCCATTAAATAAACACTTGAAAGCGTCACTGACCTTGTCTTGGTTGTTTACTGGGTCCAGTCTCCGTTCCTTACATTACGTTCTGGCCCATGGACCCAATACCAGACAGTCAGTGGCGGGCTGGCGTGGAAAGATCCATTTCCCAGCTGGAGGCTGGCGTTTCGGAGATTTTATCCCATCTTCGCAGCCAGGCTTCCTCGGCCCCGACACTTCCGCGTGCGTCAGCTTCCGCCTCCGCGTCACACACGGTGACGTCAGCGGCGCTTCCCGAGCCGCGTCTTTCCCCGCCCGAGCCCTTTAGGGGCAATCCTGATCAGTGTCGGGCTTTTCTCACGCAATGTGAGATCCATTTTGAATTACAGCCCTCTGCCTATCCCACTGACCGCTCTAAGGTTGCCTATGTTATTTCCCTGTTGGCAGGCAAGGCAAGGTTGTGGGGAACTTCTGAGTGGCAGAATGACTCCCTCATCTGCTACTCCTATCATGATTTCTCCCGCGAACTAATCAGGGTTTTCAGCCCCGTTTTACCCTGCCGGGAGGCCACCAGGGGGCTCCTGACTCTCAGGCAGGGCGAAAAGTCAGTGTCAGAATACATTATTGACTTCCACCTGTTGGCTGCAGACAGCACCTGGAATGAACACGCCCTAATGGATGTCTTCATTACAGGGTTGAACGATAAAATAAAGGATGAACTCGCTACTCGGGACTATCCCAAGTCTTTAAAGCAGCTCGAAGATCTAGCTACCAGGATAGATCTCCGTCTCATGGAACGGAGAAGGGAGCGACGTGCAACCGCCCCGTTTCGTTCTAGGGTGCCCTCATCCACTCCCACGCCTCTCCCGTCGCTCAGCAGTGCAACTGATCCTGAACCCATGCAGTTGGGCAAAACCAAGCTGACTAAGGAGGAACACCAGCGCAGGCTACGGCTAAATCTGTGCCTCTACTGCGGAGGGGAGGGTCACCGCGTCGCTAACTGTCCAGTAAAAGGTCTGGCTCAGTAGGAGGGGGGAGGACCTTTCTGAGCCGTACAAGTCTTTCTGTCTCCCCAGACCTCCTCTTACCGGCAGCTCTGAACACTTCTACCACATCTCTTAACCTGTCTGTTCTGATTGATTCAGGGGCAGACACTGAATTCATGGATGAGGGGTTTGCCAGGAGATTAAATATCAGACTCCTCCCCGGCCCATCACCCCACAGCGTCCTCGCCCTGGACGGTCACAAGCTGAGTCACTCCCACCTGATTACGGAGCCTGTTGAGCTATTGGCCGGAGGTAACCATAGAGAGAAACTCACCTTCATGATCATTGACTCCCCACAGGTTCCAGTTGTCCTGGGGGTCACCTGGCTCAAGAAGCACAATCCTCTGATCGACTGGCAGAGAGTGGAGGTAATGGGGTGGGCACCCTCTTGTTCTGAGTTCTGCTTGTTGTCTGCCCAGCCTCTTCCTGCACCAGTGAATGAGGTGGAGGAGGTTTACCCTGATCTGTCTAAAGTCCCTGCTGAATACCACGATCTAAAGGAGGTCTTCAACAAATCCAGAGCCACAGCCCTGCCTCCTCACCGCCCGTTCGACTGCTGCATTGATCTGCTGCCAGGAACAACCCCCCCCAGGGGTCGACTGTACTCCCTGCCTCTGCCGGAGTCTCAGGCCATGCAAAGGTACATCAATGACTCACTAGAGGCTGGAATAATCCGCCCATCCTCCTCTCCCGCCAGTGCGGGTTTCTTCTTTGTGGGGAAGAAGGATGGGTCCCTCAGGCCCTGCATTGATTACAGGGGGCTAAATGAAATCACAGTAAAGAACCGCTATCCAATCCCACTAATAAACACTGCCTTTGACCAGATCCGGGGGGCTAAGTTCTTCACTAAGTTGGATCTGCGGAACGCCTACCACCTTGTCCGTATTAGGGCAGGAGACGAGTGGAAAACGGCCTTCAATACACCTTCTGGACATTACGAGTACCTGGTAATGCCCTTCGGTCTAACTAATGCCCCGGCGGTGTTTCAAAACCTCGTTAATGAGGTTCTCAGGGACATGATCGGGCACTTTGTTTTCGTGTACCTGGACGATGTCCTAATCTACTCTAAAGACATCTCTACCCACAGGAAACAGGTCCGCGCCGTACTTCTCCGCCTGCTTCAGAACCAACTTTTTGTGAAGGCAGAAAAGTGTGAATTCCACGTGACCTCCATGGCCTTCCTGGGCTTCATGGTGTCTCCTGGTCAGGTCGCCATGGATCCAGCCAAGGTCCGTGCGGTTACTGACTGGCCAGTTCCATCAGACAGGAAGCAGGTCCAGAGGTTCCTGGGGTTTGCAAACTTCTACCGGCGTTTTATCCGTGGGTACAGCCAGGTGTCAGGTCCCCTGCATGCCTTGACCTCCAGTAAAGTTAAGTTTCACTGGAGTGAACAGGCAGATGAAGCATTCAGAACACTAAAGTCCCTGTTTACGTCAGCACCAGTCCTGGTCTCTCCTGACCCAGAGAGACAGTTCATTGTGGAGGTGGATGCTTCAGGCTCAGGGGTCGGGGCCATCCTCAGCCAGAGGGCCAGCGACGGCCGAGTTCACCCCTGTGCTTTCTTTTCCAGGAAGCTGACCAGTTCAGAACGCAACTATGATGTAGGCAACCGGGAGCTGTTGGCGGTCAAGCTTTACCTGACTCCGCCAGATAGATTTGCTCCGCATATCCATCTGGAAACCTTCCGTTGAAGTAACTTTGGGAAGGGGCGAAAATACTGGTTAGCTGATTGGCCTATGTTGGTGATAGACGGGCCAAATGAACCAATCAGATTCGTCGTCGCTCGTAACAGAGCGACGACGAAAACACAACCACAAGCCAAGCTACTCTTGCTGCTGCAGGTAAAGGCTCGTTAGCTCAGCAAAGAAATACTCTGTAATTCCGATAAAACTTGCACCATAGCCGCGCTAACGCTAGTTTCATCGGCTGAAGCCGCCATGTTCTTTAGACTGAACTGACGCGCTTCCCGTTGCGTCACACCTCAACCCGCCTCAAAGCCAACGCTGATTGGACGTTCGTTTGGTGAACGGCTCCAAATTTTCTTTAACGGAGAGTAGCCAGACTGATCTGCGAGTGAAACCTTGAAAGCTCGCGAGATCAGGATGGTCTCACGAGGCTAGGTCAAGCTGGCCTTGGAGGAGTGGAGACACTGGCTGGAGGGATCCAAGCTCCCCTTCCTAGTGTGGACTGACCACAGAAACTTGGAGTACCTCAAGACAGCCAAGAGATTAAACCCCAGGCAAGCCAGGTGGGCTCTGTTCTTTGGACGTTTCAGCTTCTCCCTGTCTTACAGGCCAGGGTCCAAAAACACTAAACCAGATGCCCTGTCCCGGATGTTTGAAGCTGGGGAGAAGGACCCCAATGAGGAACAGGGGTACATCCTGCCTGAAAGCGTCAGATGCTCTGTCACTAGGCTTGCTCTGGAGGAAGAGGTAAGAAGGTTCCAGGACAGAGCGCTAATCCCCAAAGCCTGTCCCAATAACAAACTGTACGTCCCAGAACCCCTAATTAAGAAGGTCCTGGATTTCTGCCACTGCTCCCGTCTGTTCTGCCACCCAGGAGTCACAAAGTCCATCAAAATCATCCGGTCCCAGTTCTGGTGGCCCACCTTGATAGCGGACGTCAAGGAGTTTGTTGCGGCCTGCGTACAGTGTAACCAGGCCAAGGTCTCCCGGCGGCCCCCCTCTGGCCTTCTCCGCCCTCTCCCTGTGCCTTCCCGACCCTGGTCCAGCCTAGCCATGGACTTCATCACTGGCCTCCCAGTTTCCGAGGGTCACTCAGTCATTCTTACAATCGTGGACCAATTTTCGAAGATGGTCCACTTGGTTCCCCTTCCCAAACTCCCATCAGCCAAGGAGATGGGTAATATTCTGGCCAGAGAGGTTTTCCGTCTGCACGGCCTGCCGGCTGACATAGTTTCTGACAGGGGTCCCCAGTTCGTGTCACGTTACTGGCAGGAGTTTTGCTCCATGCTGGGGATCTCTGTCAGCCTCTCATCTGGGTTTCACCCTCAGACCGATGGTCAGTCAGAGAGGGTTAACCAGGAGGTGGAAACCAAACTCCGCCTCCTTTGCGAGTCTGATTCCACCAAGTGGGCACAGAACCTTTCCTGGGTGGAACATGCCATCAACGCCACGCCTTCCAGTTCTACCGGCCTCTCCCCCTTCTATGTGGTATATGGGTTCCAGCCACCAGTGTTTACCATTGAGGAGAGGGAGTCAAGGGTTCCATCAGCCCACCTGTCTGCCTTGAGGTGCCATCGTGCTTGGAGAAGGGCAAGAAGAGCGATCCTCAACGCAACCCAGGCACAGGCCCGAGCGGCCAACCGTCGGCGGGTCCCAGCCCCGTGTTACCAGCCTGGTGAGAGGGTTTGGCTCTCCACTAAGGACCTGCCCTTGAAGGTAGACAGCAGGAAGCTGGCACCTCGCTTTATCGGGCCCTTCCCTATCTCAAAGGTGGTGAACCCGGTGGCCGTCCGTCTCCGCCTGCCTCAGGCCATGAAGATACACCCCACGTTTCACGTCTCTCGAGTTAGGCCGGCTAAGGTCTCAAGGTTCGTGCCCACCTCCAGACCCCCTCCTCCCACCCGTCTGATCGATGGAGGACCCGCATACACAGTGAGGCGCATCCTGAGATCCAGGAGGTGGGGCAGGGGCATCCAGTACCTTGTTGACTGGGAGGGTTATGGGCCGGAGGAACGGTCCTGGATCCCTTCCCGCTTTGTCCTGGACAAGTCCCTCATCCGGGAGTTCCACAAGGCCCGGCCCGACCAGCCCAGGAGGGCGTCTGGAATCCGCCCTTGAGGGGGGGGTTCTGTAATGATCTCAGTACTTTTGCTGGGCTGATCATCCACCCTACACACCTGCCCAAATTCTGCCCAGTCCTCAATCAGCCTTCATCTGATCCACCTGTCTCCAGCTCCATTTAATCAGCCTTCTGCCCAAGCAAAAGTGCCAGAACGTCTTGTGCCACCTCGGTGAGACTATCCAGCATTCTCTGTTATCTGCCTGCCTGTTTGTTGCCCGACCTGATCTGTTTTTTGTCTCTGAGTCTGCCTAACCCCTTTCAAGCTCTGTTGCCGGTCTGGACTCCCACCGATCAGCCCGTGGTCCTCTGCATCGGACTGGACTCATCCTGGACCTCTGAATCTGGACTGCCTGCCTGTTGCCCGACCCCGATCTGTTTGTGAGTAACCGCATCTGTCTAACCCCTGTGTGCCTCTGAACTCAGCCGGACTAAGGACCTGGACTGGACCCCGACCCGCTCTGGACTATCCCTCGGACCTTCTCAGGATTTCGGATTCTACCGGAACTGGACTGCCTGCCTGTTGCCCGACCCCGATCTGTTTGTGAGTAACCGCATCTGACTAACCCCTGTGAACCTCTGAACTCAGCCGGATTAAGGACCTGGACTGGACCCCGACCCGCTCTGGATCCGTCTCTGGACCCTCTCTGGACTTCTAACCCCTCGGCTCCTTCCCCGGACCCCCGTTTCTCTGCCCCGCTTCCTCGTTACTAGCCGGCGCTCGGATTACCCGACTCTCCAGGTTAGTGCCTACTCCTCTGTCCATCAAACGCCAGCATTTCCTGGTCATTAACCAGCTGCTCTGCCTCCAGGGTTCCTGCAGACGTGAGCCGCTCGGGTTGCCGTGCGACCGCCATTAAATAAACACTTGAAAGCGTCACTGACTTTGTCTTGGTTGTTTACTGGGTCCAGTCTCCGTTCCTTACATATCATCTCTGAAGGTATGCAGGGCCTCTTCGTGTTTCCGTACTCGCTGCCTCAGTTCGACTGCCACCGCAGCGGCATGATCAGAGGATGGACCATATGCAATTTCCAGTTCGTCCACTAGGCGGCGGTAATCCCACTTGGAAGAGCGAGGATTTCTGTGGACAATGGCACCTGCTGCGCCAACCAGGCAGAGTTTCAGCTGCACTGTCATTGTCTTTTCAGACCAAATGGTTCGCTTCGGCGCAGCTTTCAAACCTGTGCAGAAATTCTTTCCATGGTGTGGTACCGTCGTATTGGCCTGGCCGTAAGGTGGGGACCCTCTTTCTAGGATCTCCATCCTCCTCACTGTCAGACAAGGGTTGCCGCAACACGAAATGGGTTTTATCAGGTTTTAAGCGGGGCTGGGGCCGTGCAGTGGTTTGCTTGTAGCTTATCGTTCCATCCAGTTCGGGGTTACATTGCACTGCGGGAAATACCACAGGGTTAAATGGGGCCGGCGTGCTGTGCACAAAGCTTCGTATATGAGCCGGGGCGAACGGGTTGGAGTCCGTGTAATTACTTTTCATTTGAAACGCGGGGGCTGCGTAGTAATGCGTCCCATCGACTGCATTCCCTCCATGGGCAGTGCCAACAAGTCCCCTCATTTAGCATACGAGCCAAAACAGCATTCATCACAGAGAAAAGGGTTGAAATGTTCACATTTCCCCACCGTCGCGTCTTCAGTAGCCTTTCCACACTCAGCACCCTCGGAAGACATATCTAATGTCATAAACGGGTTAAAATAATCAGTTTCGAGCCCAAAGTTTTTAGGGGTCTGGCGAGCGGCGGCGTCCATCTTGCGGTCGTTCAGCAACGGGCTAATGCAGTCTCTCGGCTTTATTGCTAGCTGCTACTTCCTCTCTTACTCCAAACTCACCGCTTATCCAGCAAGGCGAAGATGTCCCTTCGTGGTCGCCAGTGTTAACCGTTCCTGCTCAGTCTTCTGACCGTGGTCGGAGGACACAGGAGTTCTTTCTCCAGGACCGAAGTGGATTTTACTTCGGAGTTAACTCCATCATACGTCTTGCACATGAACCCAGCGGTGGCGCGAATATGGTGGGAAGTCAACTTTTAATAGGACCAGCCAACAGTCGACAACTGCACCAACTTTTCCTTAACCGCTGCTCCGGTCGTCCATTACACACACATTCCCCGTCCCACACACTGTCTCTTCTTCCCTCCCCCCAGCATTTCCATTCATGCAGCACACAGCGCCCCCACCTCTCTGGCCGTAGGGCAGCTGCCGCTCATCTCACTTGTCCACTCAACATACACACCACAAAGTGAGCTATCTTCACATACAGCGGAGGCACTTTCCGCAACAACCTAGAACATCATACAAACAGCGAAAGAAAGACACAAAGACAATTAGTTTGGTTTCATTCTCGAGGAGAGTAGGAAGAGACCGTGCAGTTACAATCTCCAACCCACTCTGCCGGTCTCAGCGTTCTCCTCGATTTTATTAAGTTTGGGCCGTTTCCCTAGTTAAATGACTGAGGCTGTACTGAGGGGTGAGGAAACAGATAGTTACAGCCTCAGTTGTCAACAAAGATACACAGCTGAGCAATCACGTCCAGTCAGCACATAATCTTGTAGCTGACTCTTCTTGTTTCAGGAAGCGAAAAAACAGAGTGTCTTCTGTTTCTTTACACAGACATGATTAAGCTATCATGTGAGTAATATGATTATATCAGAAGCTTACATTACTACATCATAACAAGATAAATCGGTTAATGAAGTATAAACATTATTCCCAACATTTCCCCCTGTTTATGGTGTATAATGTCAGATGAAAAATACCATTACAATTTTCACTAAACAGCCACTTCATCCACGATTTTCGGCTGCTAGATCATGGAGTAACAGCAACATTACCACGTACACTCGGAGGGGTTGTGAGTTTACACCTGGTAGACAAATAAAGTTTCTATGTTACAATTGTCTTCTTCTTCCTGGTCATCTGCATGGTCACTGGGAGCCAAAAGAGGATACTGTTTCTGCGGAGGAGCTATTGCCGTAGTTATTAACTGCTGTGTTAGACCTCAAAGACGTGGGATGCAGCAGCAGCCACAAAGGGTCAAGATGGCCGCAAACACAGCTGTGGACATAAGCACTGATGAAATAAGGGTGCGGTATTTTCCAAAAACATCCAACCATGAGTCCCACATGGACGTGTCCACGCCGGAATGCTCCTTCATTTTACCATTCAGTGACCGTAGGCCGTCGAGGGCGACAGTGAGACTGCCGTCTGAGGCTGTGTTGTTTGGAATAAAAGTACAAAATTACTCACCAAAAATTGCACAGATTCCTCCTTTTTCTGCCAGCAACATATCTAGAGCAATTCTATTCTGAAAAGCCATGAGTGAAGTCGCAGCCAGTTGTCCATGTACTGTTTCAAAACCACTCTGTGTCCAATTTCTTAGTCGTTGCACATTGTAATGAATGTAATTTATTCTGTCCACATTCTTGTTGATAGTACACCACCAGCACAGTGCTGATTCAATGCTGATTCAAGAACAAAGGCTTTTGTTCTTGTGCTGTAGCCCAAGTTTAAATTTTGTCCCATTGTGAACAGTTGGTAGTTGGAACAGTTTTGTTCATCGCCTCAGCATCCATTACTGCTAGAACAACTTGGAGAAGCGGCCTGGGACCCATACACACTACGCAGCTTTGTCCAGGCATGTTAGCAGCTTGCTCTACCATTAACAGCCAGTTGTTTGTTTGTCCTGAGACTCCTGTTGTGACCTGAAACCATTCATTGGTAGTAAGGGGGCAGTTTATTATTAATCCCAACAGCCCTGTTAAAGTAGCAGTTTAAAAAGATGGCTGTTGTGTCATGCAGGATAGTTAAGGATTGTAAGTTGCATATATCATGTTGGAGTTAACTGGATCAGGAGTTGTAACAAGTTGATAGAAAGATAAGTGAATGTGCATGGGGGTTCAGTATGTGTTGGAAAAACAGTGCATGTCAAATGATGCTAAAGGGTGGAGGCAGGAATTTTTGACATGAGGATGGTATCTATTGAAGTTAAACGGAGAGAGGAATTCATTGCATGAGGACTAAGGGTGCTGTAAAATGGCCTGATGGAGGTTTGCGTTTTCTCTAGGATTAAAACAGGGACTTTTTTCGCAGCACACGGGGTAGGATATCTAGGATTGGAGTAGAGGTTACAGAAATGTTTTGTGTAAAGTGGTGCGATGCATGGGTACTTTGATCCAAAGAAGACGCTGACATTCTTACAGGAAAAATGTACTTTGATTTCAAAACCGAATTAACTAATTTTTGATTCCACAGACACAGGGGTCCCCATCAGAGGTTTAAAGTATTTGTGTGTGCGTGGATTCTTTTGCAGGACGACCAGAGGCCTGTGAAAGGAGAGGACAGAGAAACTGTGATAAAATGTCTCATTAAATATTACACTTCTAGGCATAGGTTTCCTGACAGGATGAAGATGGACAATGGAAAGTGGTAAGGATTAATGGGAATCTAAAAAGACAATTGGCTAACATCTGTGCACAGACTAAATTAACATGGGGTAATGCTTTGATGTTTGTTTCTTGTTGGGATGTCAAATTGGAGTGTTCAGTTAATTTCATTACATGATACATTCCATATGACTGAAAGGAGTGTTTTGGGGTGCGACGTCAACCTCCAGGATTCACAGATTTCCCACAAAAATTTGACATATAAAGACTGTCGTGTAGTTTCAGATTATATTGGAGACATAAATCAGGAGATTCCGAGGAATGTAAAGGAGGGTACACCAACCCCCAGACATCGACTAAGTGCGTGCCAAGGTAATCAAAAGACAGATGTGGGGGCCAAGGATCAGGAGACCCATCAGACTGTGGAGCCGTGCGTGCCAGTTACAGAGGGTTCACGGACACATCAGGGAGCGACTTGAAGTGCCGAGCCACTCGCGGAAGAGGCAGCAGGATTTTTATGTTATTTTCGTTTTTTTATTTTGAAATAAAATGATTCGTCCGGATTCCATCCGGCTCAGTTAGAGTGTGTGCAATGATAAGATTGGTGGCACCACTGTTGCTCATGGGACCAGGGATGAAGCAGGGAAACTTGTTACATAGATTTAACCCGTAATTCTCCTACATATATCGATGCTATAGGGGTCCCTAGAGGGGTTCCAGATAAAAGAAATTAGTGGATCAGGTAGTGGCCGGATTTGAATCCATATTCCTTTGGGTTACCCCTAATAAGAATGTTTATAGAATAAATTACATACTTTACAACGTATTGCGTTTGTCTTTTTTTCCCCCCAGTGTCCTGTCTAGCAATGTGACAATAAGAATTGATGTCTCAATACCAAATAGAGCTCGACAGATTTTGCTTTCACAAGTGGAGCAAACAGCTTTCGCCATAGTGCTCTGCTTGATTTATGCATGTAAATAGCTTTATTGTGATTCCTGCAGAGAGAATTTCAAATTATATGGACACTACAATGGGAAAGTAGAAGAGTAAAGGAAGAACAAGAAGAGAAAAAAAGAAAGAGAAGAGGTGAAAGAAAGAATGAATGATAAAACGTCCTCCGTCTGCTCCATCACCTGGAAAGAGAGACGCAAAAAGAACAGCACAACCAACAGACATAAAGCAACAGATACAATCGAATAACATCTTAATGCCATTGCTAAATCATATGTATTATTATTTAAGCTGACATGTGTAAAGTGATACCTGAAAAAAGAAAGTGAAAGAAAATAAATAAATAAATAAATTACAGGCTTTCTGTATATAAGTGAACACTTAATACCTGGAACCCAGCACCTGTGGGAGTTTGTGAGAGTGCACTACATTAGGTGAAAATTATCCAGAAGGAAAAAGCTCGATAGTGGTTGTGGAGAACCAAAGACCCGCCTTCCCCGAGCACAGAGGCAGGGGTCAGGGGACCCATAACTCCGGACTCCCAAAGCAGGGCGCCCAAGAGGGGCCAACACAGGAAATCTGCAACCCCCCCCGAGGAAAGAGGAGAGATGACCCCGAGGAAATCCCCCAGCCACCGCAATGCCGATGCCCCCAGGAGCCGCGGGGATGAGCCCGTGTGCTCCGCCGGCAGCCAGCCGCACTGAAGTGGACCCGGCCAGAGGCCCCAGGGGCGCCCCGCCCCCGCGGCGGGGGCCCCGGCCAACCCCCGGGGGGCCAGGCCCCGCGAGGCCACCACCGGGATTGGGCTGGCACCCACCCGGGAACCTGCCCCAAACCCGAGGACCATCAATGCGCCAGAGGGCCAGCCTGCCAGCGCAGTGGAGGAGGGCAGGACGTGGGTGGATGGGCTCCGCACCTAGCGGAGACTTGAGATGTTCTTGGGAGAGGGAGCGGACCGGACCCAAACCTGACAGAAAAAAAAAAAAACCTCATTCACACCATCCCTCCCTAGTGCTCCACTCATCACACACACAGACTTACAAAAAAAGGACTAGAGATACAGTAGGTCTGGCTGAACAATTAGCTCCTACCTCTCTTATGGCTGCCAGAATAGGATGGCCCTGGACATGCTTTTGGCGGAAAAAGGGGGCGTTTGTGCTATGTTTGGAGATATGTGTTGTACATTTATTCCTAATAATACAGCACCAGATAAGTTGGTGACTAAAGCTTTAGAAGGAGCAAATAGAGAATAAATATAATTTGCGAGGTTTGCTTATATTTTAATGTGCAAAAGAGAAGAGCCAGATAAAGTCTAGATGTGTTTCAGTTATTGGTGTGAAACTGCGGAATGAATTGAATTATGATTTTAAGTTATGTCCTGTCTTGGTGAACTATAAAAGAGCTTTAACATGTAAAATGATAAAATCTTACGCCGTTATGTAGATTTATACATGTATTGTGAAGGCTTCCTGGTAGGTTGTAAGGTATAGAAACAGGGTAGGCAAGAATAAGCTTTGCTTCAACCTATTCCTTTTTTGGCAAATTGTTGGTTTGTTTATTGTTGTTCTTTTGCTGTTTCCTGTGGTTAATGTGGACAATTTACCAAAATAAAGTGATTGATTGATTGATTGATTGATTGATTGATTGAAGTACTCTTACAGCACCAGTAGCCGTTTACCCAGGATAGCCTGCAAGGATCATAGGATACAGAGGAGACTAAGGTCATAAAACAGGAGCTACAGTACTAAACATGACCCCTGTGGGTTTTTTTAAGGCAGAGCCCATAAAATTGGTTGATTGCACAGCAAACATGTTTAACCTACACGTACCTCTTTGATGTTGTAATATATCAGGATTGGTGAAGTTGAGCAGCATGGAGCCCTGGCCTTTCAGCAGCTGCAGCAGGTCCCTCATCATGTCCAGGTGAGAACATGGAGGCGATTACATGATCCAGTTTACAGGTGATCATCTGTAGCTGATTGAGCGGTATGGAGGAGCAGTGGTTAGTACTCTTTCCTCACAGCAAGAAGGTCCCGGGTTTCGGCAGGGGCCTTTCTGTGTGGTGTTTGCATGTTATCCATGTTCTGCCTGCATAGGTTTTCTCCAGACACTTCGGTTTCCCCAACCGCTAAAGACCCGCTAGTCAGGTCAGCAATTAGTGGCGGCATGCTCAGCGGCTCAGGCTAACCCTCCATTTAATCTACCAAATCTCATTGTATGTATAATGACAAATGAAGCACCTTATACTTATTGAGCTGAATCAAATAGCTTTTTTAATGATAGTCTAGTCCGGGGGTTCTCAAACTTTTTGTGGCTAGGGAACCCTTTGCAGCGGTAAAAAAAAAATTAAGGACTCCTTTAGAATTCTCATGCTGATAATATTTTTAAACAGCCTTTTGTACTGTTAAATACATTAGGAATTATGGATGTTTTTTTAAAAAAAAAAACATATAAATACACCTAATATTAAAGATTCGGTGGAGATTAGATCCTCATTCTCAATGTAACTGTTGTCATGCGTCCTAATTTTAGCTGATTGGGCTTTTACTTTACTTGATGAAGTGCACGTATATTTGTCCATTGTGTTACTTAGCTCAACCCCAACACTTCCTCAGCAGTGCCTCCTCAGGCCCAACATGTGTTTCACAGACCCCAACCCGTGGTTCGCAGACCCCCAGGGGTCTGGGCACCCCATTTTGAGGGCCGCTGGAGCCAATGAGCAGGTTAGACCCATCCTGTATCTTTTGCTTGTATGGAGTATGTCCTCCTTTTTGCAGAGTAAGAGGATGGAGAAGGTTGCTCTGAAGCCAATGAGGAGTAGCTGGATGTCAGAGAGATGCAGAACAATATGAAAGTTTTCATTATTTTGTCTTATAAAGACTGTTGAGAATTCATTATCAAATGAGCATGTGGACCCAGACTTTTATGCTACAGCCATGGCTCTAACTGGCTCTTTCTGCTCCAGTGTGTCAGATTGAAAACAGACTCTGAGATGCTGAAAGTTTTTATTTCTAAACAAAGTAGTTCTGAAAGCCGGACAGCAAGTAGCTTCTTGTCCGCGGCACCGCCTGAGCAGTTTATCTCCCAGGACCTCTCTGCCTGTTCACCAGCTGCTGCCTCCCAGCTGGAGTAAAGCGCAGGTCTCCTCCCACCACCACAAAGCCCTGCATGCAGGAAACAGATCACAGGGCCAGGCAGGTACCGGTTAGAATGGGGATAAATAGAAGAAGGCTGGGAAAAGATGAACAGTTAATAACGAGCAGAAACACATAATGAAGGTAGGCTGGAAATTTGCAGGAATGTTTAGTAACAGATAGTTACTGATTATAAGAATAAATCTCCATCTGGACCAGATTTTGTTCTTGGAAAACTAAGAATTATCTTTTTATTTTATTTTATTTTGATTTTCATTAAAGGTTTCATAAACTACAAACTGTGTTTTATTGAATCAGGGATCTACACACTATGATAAAATCAGGGTTTGACTTCTCAATATGAGGATGAGTTTTTATTTTCTTCATTGACATAAAGCAGATTAAGGTCAGTGTGAAGGAGAGTATAAGGTCCACATGTTTTTACTGACTCATGTATCCATAGACTAAGGATTTTAAAGAATATATCAGACTTCCCGGTACTTAAACACCCCCCGTTCAGTACCTCCATCTCTCCACCTCCCTTTCACACATGGTGTCTGTTAGGGATGCACCGATGCTGATACTGGTACCGGCATCTGGTCCGATACCACGTGTTTGTACTCATACTTGTATCCGTAAATGTGTTCCGATACTACAGAACCGGATACTAGCGTACCTTTCTCTCTAACAGAAAGCATTAGTTTGCGATCAGATACTAGAAGAAGAAGACAAAGCAGTGAAGAGGAACGCAGTGTGACGTCAAGAACCCGCCAGCCAGAGCATAGAGAAGAAGGGAGTAAACACAAAAAGGGTGGAGTTAGCCATGTCCGCTATTTGGAAGTATTTTCAAGTAAACGAGGACAACAAAAGTAAAGCCTTACTTTTGTCGCAAAATATGTTGCTAAAAATGTAAATCAAAGTTATCAAGAGGAGGAACAAACCCTAGCAGTTACAACACAAGTAACCTGATAAAACATCTTAAGACACAACGCCGAATACAAGGAGTTCTCTCATGGCGGTGGGAAACTGCAACAACCAAATTTGCCACAAACACTGAAGAAGCGGGAGAAGATGTCCAGATAAAAGCCATGACGCATGCCGGACCTCAGAGACTTCCATGTTTCATGCACACACTCCAGCTGGTGGTTAACGAGGGGCTTCTGGTCCAGAGGAGTGTGACTAATGCTGTCGCTATCGGTTGAAAAATCGTAAGACATTTTAAACACTCCACATTAGCTTACTCCCGGCTGGAAGATATTCAGCTGCAGCTCAACCAACCAACAAAAAGATTGCAACAGGATGTACAGACCCGCTGGAACAGCACATTTTACATGTTACAGTCTCTCATTGAGCAGAAACACGCCCTTGGAATATATGGTTCAGAACACGAGCTTCCAGAAAATCTCGCCGCTCACCAGTGGACACTTTTGGAAAAAACTGTTGCTGTTCTGGCTCCGTTTGAAGAGCTTACAAGCAAAGTAAGCTGTTCTGATGCATTGGCATCAGATGTGATCCCTGCTGTGACTGTGCTTCTGAGAATCCTAAACAGAAAAACTGAAGTAGATCAGGGTATCAAAACAATGAAGTCAACCTTAGCTGCAGCTGTGAAGAGGCTTCACTGACATGGAGAAGATCCCCCTCTACTGCATTGCAACTCTACTAGATCCATGGTAAAAGTCTGCCCATTTCTGTTTAGCATATTAAATATGATCAAAACACAAACAATTAAACTAAAACGTTTTACAAAATGTAATTAAACATTTATTTAGAATAATGCAATTACACTTATTGCATTTAACATACTACACGATAAGCTTACCCTAAGTCACATAATATTATTTACTAATTATCACCTACAATTTAAAGACTAGCCTATTCATAAAAAGCAAATGTCATTTTATTTCTGTTGTAGGTACAAAGATCGTTTTTTCTCAAACGTCAACATTGCCATGGATGCCAAAGAAATGCTGAAGGTGGAGTTGCAGAGTGTGAATAGAGGAGAGCCAAAGGAGAATCTGGAAGAGCCACCTGCCAGAAGGCTTCGTATGACACAAGCTAGCAGCAGGCTGGACAGAGTGTTTGAAGAGATAACAGAAGAACAAAAGTCATCTTCAAAAAGCCATGCCACCCCAGTGGTTGTTGCCATTCAGATGGAGAGACTACAATGGCTTGGGAAGAAAACCCACTGCAGTTCTGGGCTGTTAGTAAAATGTGGTTTCCTGCTTTGGCTGAAATATTCCAGAGGTACCTCTCAGCTTTATGTACCAGTGTGGAAAGTGAGAGACTTTTTAGCTCAGTTTCACACATCATAAATTAAGACCTAAACAGATTAAGTGCAGCAAATGCAGAGATGTTGCTTTTCATCAAGAAAAACTTGCCCCTCACTTTCTTAAAATAGGTTCCGACCTAAAAGACAAGCTTTACAAGAAGCTTAATGTAATTTATCAGTTGCTTATTCACAGTTTGTTTTCATAGTTATGTATTCAATTTACATATAGGTAAAAACTGTGACAAGGCTGTTAAAACTATTCAGTAAATGTTAAAATCTATATTAAACTAACAGTGTTGGTAAGACTAAAAGTGGTGTTCTATGTCTTAAAATATAATAAGAGGACAGATGTATACAATTCAAATACTCAAGTGGATTTCTGTTTAATGAGCCAAATGAAAATAAAAAAAATTCAATTTAATTCTGAGGAGTTAATGGCACTTAATAGTGTAACATTCATGCTTGATTAAAAGCAGAATTTACAATATACACAAGGGGATCCGTCACAGGAAATCAGGTAAAAAATGCCACACCATTAATTTGAAAATAAATTGATTAACTAGACACTCTTTAAGAATTTTGTTGATTTTTAACAACAATTATTTATTAAAAAAAGTCATAATAATACTAATTAATGATGGTTATTTGGATAAATAGCTCAATAACAAAAAAAATCCTTCCAAAAGTAATTATGTTTAATTCCAAACACTTATTTGACTCAGCAAAGCAACTCAAAAAAAAATTTAAAATCCAAAATTGTCCAATCCTTTTATCTTTAAGAATAAAGTCCGTAACGGAGTTCCATATGCTCCAAAACCAAAACAAAAACCTAGGAAAATGTTTTTCCCCTTCGAGTCCAAAGTCCCGTTCAAAAAGAAAAAATCCAAACGTCAAAATCCCATCCAAAAAAGATAAGAAAAAAAGAGTGGTACCACTAAAAATCCCCAAAAAGCAAAATAAAGTCCAGATCTCACCGGCCGCGTCTTTCTTTCCCCTCGGTAGCGTCTTTTGCCTCGGGCGGCGTCCTTTTGCACCGGGTTGCGTCTTCTGGCTCCAAACTCCGATCAGGTTTCTGAATACACGTTTCTGTGGCGCTGGGATGAACTTTGATTTCCGTGTTATCTATTTCTTAACATTTAATCAAAGCAAAACAAAAATCTCCCGCTGCACAGATTTGAGGGTGTGCGCCTTTCTTTTTTCACCTGTCGACCTGGCGCGCCGCGCACACGCCCCTTTTTATCCACTAATTACATTCACCTGTATGCTACTTGCCCAGTATCAGTTTTAATCAGTGGAGATTCTGAATCATTTTAATAAAAGGGAAAATCAACAACTGTTCTATCCAACAGTTTGTCACCTTTTCCTACTTTAATGTCTTTACACAAAAGAAGAACATAGTGGTTATGTTACAATAGTACTCATATTGATACTCGGTATCGGCAAGTACTGAAGTTGAAGTACTTGTAATCGTACTTGGTTTGAAGAAATCTGGTATTGGCACATCCCTAGTGTCTGTCCTTCTCTCTTCAGAGCCAACCTGCACCTCTTCAGACTCTCCTGCACCTTCTCCCATCTTTTGCTAAAGTTCACAATGTCATCTGCAAACATGGTGATCCATGGGGATTGCTGACCTGATCTATGATGTAACCATATGCCCCTCTCACCTTGTCTCACATTAACGTCACATCAGTAGCGCTCTTACTCACTCTGAAACTAAGCTGATCGCTGCCTTTGACTTTCTGAATGTAGCTGTGACAAAACTCATGGTTTGGGCCATAAAATCTCTTCTTCTGTTTCCATTTCTAGTCTGATAAGAATGCATTAATAATTAGCTGGGTGGGTGATGCTCCAGGCAGTGATGTGCCTTATTTTCTGGTCATGTGACTAACCACAGGAAGTGCTGCTGTCTCCTCTGCAGCGATTAACAGAACCAATGATGCTGAGCTGATGCAGCAGTATGAATTTTAACCATCTGAACATGTTTTAACCTCAGAATGTAGCTACCAAACCAAAGCTGTATTAAAGCTGTAAATTAAATCATACTGGATATAAATGTTTGCTCTCTGATTCAGGAATCGTTCTGACCCAGAAATGTGAATATTTAAATAAAATGTTAAAGGAGTCTGGATAATAATAAATCTGTATTAAACTAGCAGCTCAATGTCCGATAAAAAGAGATCAGTGTTCTAGAGAGACTCACATTTTGATATTGGGTGTTTCCCTGGATGAAGTTCATGCCTTCAGGAAAAGGAATCTCCACTCCATCACCAAACCAACCTGCACACAGTTCATGTTGTCAGTATGATCGCCATCTGAAGCTGCTGCTGTCTATTTTAAGGATTCCCTGCAGGAGATCGGTGCTGAATGGTTTAACCGTCCTTCATCTCTCCATCATGAGTCTAAGCTTCTTCTCAGCTGATCACCTACTAAACCAGTAACAGCTTTGTACAAACTCTCCATCATTGCGCCTTCTATTGCCCATTCCCCATCACCTGTTCCATATAAAAAAACGGGTCATCTACAGAACAAATGTTCCTGAAGGTCTTTCAGAGATTAATTTTCTTCTCAGCTCAGACCATCTCTGCAACGTCATCCATTAATGCAGTGCTTCTCAAATGGTGTGCTGCGCCCCCTTGCGGACGTTTTGCAGGGGGACGATAACAGCCTTGTCTTTTTTTGTCCAGAAATATGACAACAGCACCCCCTGCTGTTGGTCATTATCTGCAGTCAGTAGGATGATGAATAATATTAAATGTGTCCTTAATATTAATGGATTGATTTTAGTTTTTCTATATGAGGTTCATAGCTAGTTAAAATATGACAGTGGGTACAAGTTTAGCTAAAAAACATTTATATACTTAATATTAGTTAGACCTTATATGTTAAACGTGACATGGTCTGACGTTCTGTTGACTGTGAAATCATCCAGGGAGGACAGATCACCGACTATTACCATCTAATGTAGAACAGATTACTAGATCAATGTGTGCTTCTGTGCTTTTTGTCTCTCTTGTTGTGTCTCTGCTCTGTCTTCTGTAACCCCAGTCGGTCGAGGCAGATGACCGTTCATACTGAACCCGGTTCTGCTAGAGGTTTTTCCTTCCCGCTAACGGGTGTTTTTTCTTTCCACTGTCGCTTCATGCTTGCTCAGTATGAGGGATTGCAGCAAAGCCATGGACAATGCAGACAACTCTCCCTGTGGCTCTACGCTTCCCCAGGAGTGAATGCTGCTTGTCGGGACTTTGATGCAATCAACTGGTTTTCTTATATAGGAACATTTTTGACCAATCTGTATAATCTGACCCAATCTGTATAATATGATTGAACTTAACTTTGTAAAGTGCCTTGAGATGACATGTTTCATGAATTGGCGCTATATAAATAAAATTGAATTGAATTGAATTGAATTGAATATTGTAATTCAGGGTAAGTTCTTGAAGTTCTACCAATGCCTTTTGAGCACTACTAACATGTCTTAACATCTCAGTGTGAATCTTGCTTGTAGTGTTGCTCAAAGAAATTGAAAATAAATAAAAATTAAATTATATAGTTAAAAAGTTTCTTGTTGTTAAAAAACATTTTTATATATACCAATATATGTTACACATTTTAAAACAGCCTTGGTAATGACAGCTGTTATGCATTAAAACAGATAATAATTTTAAAATGTTAAATGTTTTGACCCATTTTGTTGGGATGGGGGGCTGAACTCTCCTTTTTTTAAAGGGGGTCCGATAGAAAACATTTGAACCACTGCATTAATGAATTGCTTGAATTAAATCATTAATGAATTAATTGAACAGCAGTACTGTAACGTTGCAGGTCAACTTGGTATGTTGCTGCAGTGAAACATCAGAAAGTCAGCAGCTCTATGCAGGAGGGCTGTACCTGAGAAGGAGAGCATAAAGAGCAGGAACAAATCTGAGGACTTATACGAAGAACAATGTCTGAAAGTCCTGTCCTTTATAAAAACAAAGCCAGAAAACTCTGGTGCAGGACCTAAGATCAGCCTTCAGTTGATCATAAATATCCAGCTAACAACTCTTTGGGAACAGTTGCAGCTAAAAAAGAAGTTTTCTCTCTGTCAAACCTTTGGGGTTTTCTAGAGAAAAGAAATAGCAACAGATGGTCTGTTTGTGCCTGGCTGCTGGTAACAAAGAGCCTAAAGAGAAATGTAATGCTGGGTAAGTACAGTGTTGACCCAGAACATGTTCAAAGGTTCAGGAGCCTTATTGTGATGGAGTCAGTCTTGGTCAGAGTCAAGTGATATAGAAACCAAGGACAGCAAAATTCCAAAGTAAAACCCTGGAAGATCTTCTGGAAGCTTAAAGAACGGTTGGTCCAGACCTTAGATGGTTCCAGGAAAGCCCGGATCACAGGAAGTAAATAGGATTAATAGGATCTAACCTGCCCAACCAGATGGGTTTAAATGTTACCACAGCCTGGAGGATTGAACCCGGACTCTAAGTCTGAAAACTTTTTGTGTTGATCTCCTGACGGTGGATCTCTGCTGGTCAGCCTGAGTGTTTGTTCTTCATCAGCTCACCTGTCAGGAACTCTGTGGCTTTGTTGTTCAGCAGACTGTTCAGAGGTGCCACCTGTTCAGCAGCAACACACAAAGTTCATTATTTAGCAATCACCGCAGGGAGGTCAAAGGTCATGGTAGCTGACAGATGATGGAAAGGTATTTTCTTACCAAAAACCTTCTGAAAGCATCTCTGGTTTGAAGTCTGCAGCTGAAAGAGAGAAGAAACAAAAAGCTTCATGTCTGAACACTCCAAGAACCCATCCTTTTCATGTGTGTTTCCAAACCTGACATCTCCAGAAGGCAAAGTAAGACGAGTTCCCTGAATAGTAACCATTATTCTGATGGGGCAGACCTGCAGCAGACATGGAGATCAGTGAGAGGAAGGAAGACCTCGGTGGTCCACCTGGAGCTCCTCTGTGGGTCTGTTTACCGCGGATAAGGAGAAGACGGTGGGCGTTCCGCTTCCTTTGGAAATGACCGCCACTTTTATTCTCATGTTGAAGATGAAACCATCCTGCTGGGTGATGCTGATGGTGGGCGCCTCGGTGAGTCCCACGTTAGCTTCAAGGGCTTCTCTCAGGTTCCACGGTTGCTGTGAAAACAGCCTTATGGTTCAGTCTTGCCTTCAGAAGGTCCGGTGCTAAACAGCAGCTCAGCCATGGGTTCCCTTGTAAAGATATTTTATTTTTGGTATAAATCTGATTCCACTTACTGTGAAGAACTGCTTGATTCTTAAAAGGGCCTTTGCAGCCCTCGAGTTTATCTGGCGTAAAAGACAAAGGCTTCTTCAGTCTCAAATAGGAAAACCATATAATCTTTAAAAACCCTGTTGCAGAGTTTCCTCTGCTGAGGTCTCAACATGTCAAGATAACAGAGCTTCTTCCCACCTTGCTGAACGTTTTCTCAGCCATTCCTGCTTCGTAGAGTGATCTGGCAGCAGAGTTGAAGAAAAACTCAGAGATGCCCACATAAGCCATCAGGGCGTCCTCCGTGAAAACCGGCTCCACGGCATCACCAACCACTGGAGGAGGCTGCAGCTGCCTGTACGCCTGGCCCTGGCAAAGAAAATATTTTCTAATCAGGAAACTAACAGAAGGACTCAGGAATGGCAGGTCAGCTGACTGTCCAGTCAGCTCTGTCTCATTTTTACCCAACCAGACATGGAAGTAAATATCTTACTTTTGTTAAAAAGTGAAAGAGAAGTATTAACACATTATTGTTCAGTTAGTGGGTTAAAACAGAAAAAACACACAACTGTTCAAATAATACTGAATAAAGTAATAAAGTAGTTTTAAGTTATTGACTGTATTACACCACTCCTTTTTTAAAGAATGGAGAACTACTGTTTTTATTTTATTTTATTAAAGAGTCCCACTCATGCAGAGCGCTTCAAGGCTCCATGCTTGGCCTCTTCCTCTTCTCTCTTTACCCGTCCCTCAGGAGTCAGTTATAAGAAACCAGCCTTCTGTTTTAGGCAGAAGACAGTCAGACTTTAATGACATTAAAAAGGAAAATAGTTGCTCTAAAAATAAACCACTCAAAAGTTTATGTTGTTTGGGCCATTGATGTCTCTAACATCAGTGTTGACCTTAAAGTCAGAATCTGACACTGACTGCTACAGACCTGAGTGTAAGACTAGAGAATAATCTTAACTTTGTTCCAAAAATTTTTAAAAACAAAACAACTTTTTTCCAAAGTTTGAAGACGTTTCGCTTCCCATCCAGAGGCAGAAGAACTCAGGATGAAAATAACAGCTACCCACAGGAAAGGAAAGCCATAACATCACTCAGCCAGGACCAAAGCATCACCATATTACCAGCAGCCAAAGGAAGATGCACTGTGGTCCTCAACACTTCGGATTACCAGGACACCACCACGTATGAGTCTTTGAAAAGAGATCCAACCAACATCTACGAAAAGAAAATCACTGACTACCTCCAACAACTAAAAAAAGACAAGGTAATTAACCGCCCATCTTATTATAGATTATATCCAAGGGAGGACATTCCATGCTTATATGGACTCCCAAAAATTCACAAAGAAGGAACACCACTCAGACCCATTATCAGCAGCATTAATTCAGTAACATATAACATTGCTAAACAGCTTGCTAGTATTTTAGCCCCCTGGTGGGGAAAACACCACATTACATACAAAACTCCAAAGACAAAGTCAAACATTTAAAGATGGCGATAGGAAAACCTCTGGTGTCGTTTGATGTAACTTCACTTTTCACTTGCATGCCTAGATCAGAGGCAGTGAAAACAGTCAGGAAACGTCTTCAACCAGACAGTGACCTAAATAACAGAAGTAATTTTACTATGAACCAGATCTGTACCCTACTGGACCTTTGTCTTTCTACAACTTATTTCAAGTTCAGTAATCATTTTTACAGACAGAAGCATGGTTGTGCCATGGGATCTCCAGTGTCACCAATTGTAGCCAATCTTTACATGGAAGAAATGGAAAAGAGAGCTTTGGGAACCTTCAGAGGAACACCACCAAGCCACTGGTTTAGATATGTGGACGACACCTTTGTTAAAATCCAGTTAAAAAAAGTGGAAGCTTTCACAAGACACATCAACTTGGTGGACAACAACATCAAGTTTACCAGAGAGGATGCCAACAACAACAAGCTACCTTTTCTCCACTGTTTGGTGAACATGGAAGGAGATGAAAACCTCAACATTGAACTGTATAGGAAACCCACACACAGACCAATATCTTCTTTTTGACTCACACCACCCACTGGAGCACAAACTTTCTGTCATCAGAACCTTACAACACCGGGCCGAGCATGTCCTACTAAAACAGAAGGGAAGCACAAGGAACAGAAACACATCAGAGATGCCCTCCAAACCTGTGGGTACTGTTAAAGAATAGGTTTACCGGCCTGCTGCTACATATCTATTGAAAACCCATCTTACCAGATTTGGCAATAAATGAGGAAAGCATTGATCAGAGGTAAAACATTGTAATATGCATATTTAATTCATAGAAAATTAAATATGGAGACAGAGTTTACATTACCAATCAAGATGATTTCACCGCGCGGTGGAGAAGTCTGTCTGAAGTAAATTTTACCAAGACATTCCTTTTTACTACAGTGTCTGCCCTCCTCTGCTGAATTAGGGAGAGAGGGGTGATCTTGTTCGAACAAATAAACTCTTCTGGCCTACTCCCCCTCCTGGGTGCCATAAAACTCCATGTTTATCTTACACTGGAGCAGGGAGAGACAGACACCAGTCTGCTTTCCTCAGTAACCCCAACTAAGATATATTTTTTATTCTCAACAGTACCCTAACTGGGCTTTTGTCAAATCAGCAAGAAAATCCAAAAGATCCGCTGCAGAACATAATGGTAAGAATAAACGCAAAAACATTGTCATCCCATATGTTGCTGGAGTCTCTGAAAAACTCAAGAGGATTTTCTCCAAACACAAAATCCCAGAACATTTCAAAGCAAACAGGACCCTCAGACAGAGGCTGGTGCATCCTGAGGACAAAACCCCCAAACCTAAGATGAGCGGAGTGGTGTCTGCAGTTCAGTCAGTGAGGAATGTTCTGATCTTTATATTGGAGAAACCAAAGAACCTCTCCACAGACGCATGGCTCAACACAGGAGAGCTACCTCCTCAGGACAAGACTCTGCTATCCACCTTACACCTTAAGGACAAAGGACACTCTGTGAGGACCAACATGTTCACATTTTGGACAAAGAAGACAGATGGTTTGAAAGGGGTGTGAAGGAAGCCATTGACTTTAAAGGGGAAGTCCGGTCAACAAGGAAAAATCAGGGGACTATTAGCTATAACTAAAACTAATACGTTTGTGATTATTTAATGAACTTATCTTCAATCAATAAGAAAATAAAAACATAAATCGTCATCTGGATCACTGTGTATGGGGGCGGCCATTACTGCCCACATTAGGGCAGTAAGGGGCGTCTGACATCACATCCTGCAACGTGGAAAAGCGGAAGCGGCGACAGCATTTCTCCGCTCTTTCCATGCAAAGTCAATAGGAGCCGTTCTACACAGCTGCGATCATCAACAATTTTTTCGGATTTCCAGAGGACTTCACTACTGACATTCGCAAGAGCTATTGTTACAGCAACAATGCCCACGTGCATGGCCACTGGATGTTCCAACACAACTGGTAAAAGTAGAAAAAACATTGCTTATTTCAACTTCCTGATTCATGAGCCACCGGGCTCGGTGCTGGTTTGCCAACTTGAACAGAGCGGATTTGCCATCTAACTTCTGGCCAGAGAGAAAACACGTCATATGCAGCAACCATTTTGAAGAAGAATGTTTTGAACATGACATGAGAGCAAGGATTTTCGGTAAATTATATTTTAATTTAGAATTTTTAATTTAGAATTTTTAATTTAGAATTTGCGGGGATGGTTACCGACCGGAGGGGCGGAGGGATACCACATGTGTGCTGGAACGCTTTTATATTTTAATATTTATACAATAATGACCACCTGCCCTATTTACTAGGGGGCAAATATAACTCAAGTCACTTCAGCGCGATCTCTCCTCCGCTGCAGCTCCAGTAAAGCCTTGCTGTGGCGGAGCGCGCGCGCGCACACACACGCGCACACACACGCGCGTGTATATATATATATATATATATATATATATATATATATATATACACGCGCGTGTATATATATATATATATATATATATATATATATATATATATATATATATATATATATATATATATATATATATATATCTTGGTGACCCGACTGAGTTTGCACCGGAAATAGGTACAGCTGGATTCTGTCAAAAGTCCGGTTTCTGTCAAGAAACTCTTTTAAAAAAAAATCCATATCGCTAACAGATGATGATAGCTCCACGGAACTCCCATCACTGTCACTAAGTACTTCATCACTCTCTGCTTCGTACAGAGCACCAGTCGTCACCATGTTGGAAAATAGTGCGTCGTTGCTCAACAGCGGGTCCGCTGAGTGACGTCACAAAATGGGAGGTGACAGTACTTTTCTTGACCAAGATGGGTTCCTCCACATAAACATGATTAAATGAAAATTATTCTTAATTAAAAAAATGTATAATTTATTGCACAGTATGTAGTAGTTTTATATTTAAAGTACTATCAGCAGTTTGAATTCTGATTTTGACCGGACTTCTCCTTTAAGGGAGAAAAAACAACCTTAAACAGAGGAGGAGGATTCAAGTTTCAACTTTCAAAAACTTACTACACAGCAATAGGTTTGATTCCTTCCAATTTTCATCTCAATCCTCACCTCCATGCAGGTGATCACAACATCTCCCCTGTTAGCCAGGCCAACGATGACCCTAACGACTCCCCATTACTAAGGGGTGGACCTGTTTTGGTTTAATTTGCATGTTATCTAAGCCATTACAAGGCCTTTTTGGGCAATAATATAAAGCTTGGATCTCCACATTACTCCAGACATTTGAATTGAGAAAGCTTCCTGGATGGGAAGCGAAACATCTTCATACTTCAGAAAAAAGTCCAGTTGTTTTGTTTTTTTAATTTTTTGGAATGACCATAACCTGGATGACTGAGAATCTTCACCAGCAATCTTAACTCTGATGCTCAGTTAAAATCTGTGAATAAGTCCAGCGTTCTCAATCTGAGACAGCTGACTAAAAGTTTGGATCTATACTTTAATTACAACTTGCCTAGATTCCTGCACTGCACTTTACTCTGGGCTTAACAAAACTCTTGTGGCTTCACTGCAGCTGGTCCAAAATGCTGCTGCTCTTCTTTTAACTGCTCCCATAAAATGAAAGAACGTTTCTCCAGATTTAGCAGCAATTGGTTAGTGGTTCACATTTGGATCGATTTTTTTATTTGCTTTTAAATATCTTCATGGCCTTGCTTTGCAGTATGTGTCAGACCTGCTTCATCTGCACGCTGCCTCTCCTTTGCTCGGGTTGTCAGATCAGTTTTTATTAGTCATCCGAAATACAAAGAGAGGTAACCACACTTTCTGTGCCTTTGCACAAAACTCTGGATTCAAGTAGCTTTACATATCAGGCAGGCCATTTCACTTTCTGTATCTAATGTGCCTTTAAAACATAGTTTGAGATGTTAGCATTTGAAGTTTTTATTGTTTGTTTTTGTGGATCTGCATTTTATTTTACATTTTGCTATCATTAACTTTTTATTCTGTTTTGAATTACTAGTTTTTAGATTGTACAACTAATGTTGAGCTGAGAATACTATCAGATTTTAAAAAGGGGGAAATATTGTAGTATTGCAAGCAGAAGTTCTTCAAAAACTGTTCTGTCTCTCTCCGAGGTCGGTCGGTTTTTCTTCAGCTCTCTAGAGCTCCTTATCTACTATTACCCTGCCCCCCCTCTCCTGCTATTTACTTCGTTTTGTGTCTATTGTGCCATTTCTTCATAGCAACCGAAAGCTCTAAGGAAATTATGGATCTCGTCAGCTGGTCTCTCAACGCTATTGATCAAATTTTTTCAACTGGAAAGCAAAGGACCGGGAAGTGTGCCTGTCGTGACGGAACTTTTTTTGCAGGATACATCTTAGACCCGTAGGAGAAATGGTCCACGGTGTGCCTCTCAATTCTTTCTGTTGAGGACGTAGAAGATGTCTACTTATTCGGATTTATGATACTTGGATTCCTTCTTTTGGTCTCGGAGGATATTTAATGTATCAGCACCTTCAGAAGCTGCTGCCGGTCAACATGGCCCTGATCAGACTGCCGGCAGCAGTCGACGTGATCGCTAAGGCGATGAATGAACAAAGCGGACGGCTTGATAAGCTGACTGCACGGTGGTAATACACAGAGGTGAGATGGGATATAACCTGGAAGTGTGAACGTTAACTAGCCCATCGATTGGAATATTGGAATATTGGATCCAGGAGACAGCGACGAAAAAGACTCTAAAGCTGAAGGAAAAGTTGATTTCAGCTTGTTCTCACAACAAATTATGTTTTTAATCAGACTTCGCCACTATCTAAATTCTCCCTGAGTTGTTATGGAGACATCGCACGAGCCCCCCCCCCCCCCCCCCCCCTCCTTCCCCGCTGACATCTGTGGATGTTTTTTCTGAACTGTTGGGCAGCTGATAACATCAAGGACAAATGGCCTCTGGAAAGCTTCCACGGAAATATAAACACTTCACACAAGCAGACACACAGAAACTGATGCTCACAAATACAGATGAACTTCACCTAACCACTCTTAAATCTTTACCTTTCTGCATATGTGTGTCTCGTAATTATTTGTGCTTCTCGTGCAATGAGGTTTTTTGTCAGATGCTCCACAGTATATGTGGAAACATAAATTGTGAAGCACCTGTCTTTTTTATCTCCTTCCACTTCCCCCCATGTAAAATCTTTCTTCTACATATTTAAAGGGCAGCGCCTGTGGACTCCGTGTTGCGGGGTCCGGGGCAGTTTGGAGGAATGTGCCTAACGACTGCGCTGAAACAGCAGCGGCCGACTGGCTGCATTCCTTGGCAACGCAAGGCCTCAGTCAATTGTTCCCCAAAATGTTTGTTAAGTGTATGTGATGGACGGTTGTACTGGAACTGAATTTTCGATTGCAATGCAAATTGTAGTTGACAATAAAATTGATTGATTGATTGAACAGCTCAACAACTGACTTTAACAAGAAAATATTGTAGTTGATCATAAAAGGCACAATATGAATTATCAGATACAAATCCAGGAAAGAAAAAAGTTGAATGTAATTTTTGTCTCACTTTAAAAGACATGTCCAGGGCCGTGGTGGTCACTCGGATGTCTCTGGTTAGGGAATAGTCAAAGCTGATGCCAGCATCTGGGAGGACATTTGCTACCATCGGAACTGTGTTCAGCTTCCTGTTGAGTAAAAATGGGCCGAGCCTCCTGAATACGGGGCAGAACTGTAACCAGAGAGGGAAGAGAGATTAACCATCCTACGGCTGGATAAGTATGAGCTGCTTTAAATAGAATTCAGGTTTATCACATCTGGTTAGTAAGCAATGCAATTTATTAATAACTTTAATGTGTGATGACAATTAATCGACAATCAGGTTCAGACTGAAGGAAACAAACCATTTTGGAGACAAAATAGGCCAGAATACTCTGAGCTTTCTCCTCAAGAGTCCTGGGAAGAAAACAGGTTTCAGTACTTTCACAGAGTTAGAATCTACAGCCTGATTTAGTCCAGGTGTCGGTTACCTGGGTAGTCCTGTGCCACTAAATCCCATTCGGTCGGCTGAAGCCTGGCAGGTCCTCATGTCAGCTGCCAGTCGTCTGTCGTTCGTTTCTGGTCAGACCAACCTCCATCGTGGCGGTCACGCCAGCCAGGACGAATGCCAAGGATCTTTCTAACTGACTGTGGAACCAGAAACAGACAACTTCACTTGTGAGGATCGGGAACGTGGTTGAAGCTTTCTGAAATCAGATGGGTCTGCTTTGGCTCTTGCAGCTTAAAGTGAAAGACAGAAAACTCAGAGGACTGAAAAGATTTCTTGGATTGGCCATCACATCATTGATCAGATTAAGACATCATTAATTCTGTAAATTTAGTGATGGTACTGAGTTCCCCACCAGTTTGGACCCCCGGTCTTCTGTTCCTGAGAAGTTGGACAAGGATGGAAAAGGGTTGAATACTTACAATAAACACATATTAAAGGTTCTGTCAAAGTTTATGGTGAAGCCAAAGTTCTCAATCATGAACTGGAAGCCGTAGTTTTCCACCAAGCGAAGATGGGCTTGATTGACGTTGACATCGGTCACCCTCACACTGAACACAGAGAAGAAACTTTGATGCATTTCATGTTTATGATGTTCACTCACTGAGCTTCATGGAGAACCAACCAGAACCTGAAGCTCCCTACTCATCCTCATTGTTAAGAGAGCCACTGATGAAGGGCTGCTGTCAGGCCTGAAGTTCTGACCCGGTTCAACTAAGTCTGGAACAGAACAAATGCCAGCTCTTAACAATGTCAGAATAAACTGATCGCACTGATTGGTCCATGTGAGTTGGGCTTTAAATGTGGACTCCAAAGTCAACTCAGCCTTTTTAAATAAAGTTTTCAGATAATTTTCACTGAAGACTCTGGTTCTAGATTGCTATCCAGTAATCTAGAACAGAGTTTGCATGTTCTCCCTGTGCATGCGTGGGTTCTCTCCAGGTACTCTGGCTTCCTCCCACAGACCAAAAACACGACTCTTAGGTTAATAGGCCTCTAAATTCTCCTTAGGTGTGTGTGGGAAAATGACTCTCGCCCACTGACAGCTGGAGATAGGCACCAGCACCCCTTGTGACCCCAACAGAGATAAGCATGTCGGAAAATGGATAGATGGATGGATAATCAAGAACCAGACCAGCAAGACTCTTGAACTGGAAACAGCAGATTTTTAAATAATACTGTGGTCATCTGCAACTAGACTTGAATCAGACTCTGGTTAGTGAAATGGGGTCAGACTTTGTGTCAGTGGGTGTTTAGTTGAGATCTTCTCTTACTTGCTGACTTTACAGTTCAAAAACTGGAAGCCTTCAAACGTTGTGTCAGCCACTTGCTCCTGAAACATGTCCCGGGCTTCATCTCTCACTGTGGAAACACAAACAACTTCATGGCATCACAGAAACTCCAGATACCGGGTCAACAAGCAAAGCTTCCAGCTCCATTTCCATGTTCAGACTCAAAGTAACAGATATCTCACACATGTTTAGGGCGTGGTTGGTGATCCGGATTTTAAGGGCTGCGGGATCGACGGCACTGGCAGGGAGAAACACGAAGATGATGAAGAGGAGGGAGCACATACAGGAAGCCATCCTGATTGCACCTGTGAAGTTAGAAGACAATTTATTTTCAGAGAATTAGAAGCAACATCTAGAATCATTTTGGGATTCTGGTCATCACTGTTCCACATCTGGGTCTGTTTTTTGGAGTTACTCCTACTTTGTTCCTGGAGCAATGTCGGCTGGTTTCTGGTCAGGCTGAGGAAGAGAAACTGATGTTTCTGAGATGAATCGAGACTGATCGGTATCCACGGAGGTGGACGTCTGCAGCCGCTGATCTGAACCCCCACAGACCTACAGTGTGGGTTTTATAATCTGGATTCTGCGGTTTCATGGCAGAGTTGACTGGAAGAGGACGTGATGTTGTATTTTTTCGTTCCTCTGAGCTTGTCAGAGGTTCCTCCAACCAGCAGGGAGGTTTCAAAATACGGCAGAGTTGCAGGTGTTCCCACGACTCATACAGAAACAGAAAAAAACTGTTAGACAAGTCACAAATAACATAAATATGAACTTTTACCATCTGTTAGCTCATCCATGATCAATTTGCTTATTATGTGTTTGATTCATCATTATGTGAACAAAAGTGCTAATAATCTGATGACAGCTTTGAGGACAGTTCCTCAGTCTTATTTAGAAAATAACTTACTCTATCTCCAGCACTCAAACACTTCTCTCTCTCAGTTAATCAGATTACTAGAATCTTTCTCAAAAGTCTCAGATTACTCTATAAATTGGTCTAAATCTACAGTACTGCCAATTAACTGCTCTTTACAGAACCCCCTAGATTTATAACTGCAGTCAGGGAGTATTACATATTTGGGTAAATTACTGTGTCACCTAAATTGGTGGATTTAACAAAACTTAATCACATCCCTCTTTTAAAGAAGATAGAAGAGGGTCTTGACAGATGGAAAGCGCTACAAGTTTAATTTATGGGAAGGGTTGCTTCATTTTTGATAGAATAAATATACAATATGGTATTAATAAAAAAACTAATTCTTAGAATATCAACAAAAGTAATCTATAATAAAAAATATTTAAGCTCATCAAAGGTGCTTTACAAATTCCAATATATATATTAAAGTTCCTAGATTTAACCCCCCCAAACTACTGTCTAAATTATGTCTAAATTATACAGAACACTGTCTAAACTAGATGATTCAATATATCTTCCTATTATGAAATGGGAAGATGATTTATCAGTCAGCTTTGAACAAAACATCTGAGCTCAGATATGTCTAAGAACTTTCAAAATGACTATAAACCCAAATTTACAACTAATACAAGACAAAATTCTTCACAGAGTACACTATACAGGTCAAAGATCATTCATGATGGGTTTTGCACAATTTGATATCTGTTCACAGGCAGTAGTCCAGACAATTATATTCATGCGCAGTGGTTATGCTCACCTGTTCAGAGGTTCTGGGTCCAGATATGTAAGGACTTGTCAAAGTGTCTGAGATGTAAAATTTCACCTTCCCCCTCAGTTTGCTTGATGGTTAACTTTGAAGAAAGCACTTTGGAATAAAAATCAGTTTGCATGGCTTTATTGTAACTGCCTTATGTATTGCAAGAAAAATATCCTCAGGAATTGGAAAAGTAAAAAGATTATTGGTATTAATCAGTATAGAGATCTGTTCTTGGATGATATTAGTCTTGAGACAGCATCTGCCTCCACATCAGATTGATCTCTCTGGGCTTCTTTGATCGGCTCCATCACTTAGTAAGAGAGGAGGGGGGGGGCTGTGGGATGTGCTCTGTAGGCCATGGGGTTGATTTAGGGGATGCCTAGGCCTTGGGGCTCCGGGGGATGCCCGGAGTAGGATGTCTGCGGGCCCTCTTGCGATGTTCATGGGGGGTTCTGTGCCAGCAGACGTGGGTTACTGGCCTGGTAGACGTGCTGTTCAGGGGTGGGTCTGTGGCTCTGGGTTCCTGGGGTGTGTCGTCCTTGGGCGGGTGTCTTAGCAGGATCTCAGGGCTTATATGGTGTGGGGGTTGTTCGAATGTTAGCGGTGGGGTGGGTTTAAATACATTTTTCTTTCCTTTGTGGGGGTGGGTGGGTGAAAGTGGGATAAGGGGGGGGGGCCCTGCCACCTGCTCCCTTCCGGAAGGGGGGCGGGTGGACTCTGCCGGGCACCCCCCTTTTTGGCCCTGTCAGTTTTAAACACACTTGAGAACAACATGTAACAACACAACATTTGAGTAGCCAGAGGCAGGCTCAGGGTCTTTTTCACACCCCTGTTCTCCGATTGCCACCTGGAGTCCGGGGCCTTGAGGAGGAGCGGGCCACCCGGTCGGCGTCTTGGTTGGAAGTGGATATCGGGTCTGGGGGATCAAAAGGGGCTGACGTTTTTTGCTCTCCCCTAGAAAATAAGGCGGCTTAGGTATGGAGGGCAGGGTGTGGGGAGGTAGAACATCAGGGTTTGTGTGGTGGGCTCTGGTTGGTTGGCCCGTTCAGTTCATGTTGGCACCATCTCTGGGTTAAAGGGCCCGTGGGTCACCTGATTTGGGATCAGGGTTTGGGGGTTAGGATTATACCATGGGCTGGGTAGGTCGGGTTGTGGTGGTCTCCCCCTCCCCCCCATCTTGATGTTGGGGTTAGCCTCCCCGGTCCGGGGGCTGGATACCCCTCTGGGGTGCGGGTGCCTGGACCTGGGAGTATAGGATGTGTGTGGTGAGTATGAGTGTGTATACTGCCTCCCCTTTATTAATTTTTTTTTGTGGTTGTAGTTTTCGCAGGGGCACTAGGGTGGGAATGTGTGAATGTGTTTGTGTGCGTGGTTTTCTGTTTGTCAATTTGTCAGTTTGGGTTTGTACTGCCCCCTCTCCTGGGACATCTCAGGAGTGGGAGCCCATCCCCCCGTCCCTCTCTCCTCCATTGGCTGGCGCCTTGGCCCGCTGGTGTGTTGATGGTTCTCGGTGTACGGGGTTGGGTGCTTAGCAGGCGCCGGATTACTCCTGGCAGCTGCTTGGCGGGGCAAGGGTCCCCATGGCTCTGTTGGGGGCCCCTCCAGGGGGTTAGGAGGGTCTCCTGTTGGGGGGGGGGGGGGGGGGCAGGTCTCCCCTGGGTGTTCCTCGGGCCCAAGGCTTGATCGCTCCAGCATAGCTGACAGCCAACGTGCTCGGCCAAGCAGCTTCAGTGTTGTGGCTGTTGGGGGGTTTCTTGGGGCCTATCTGCTCTTCCCTGGGATGGGGGAGGCAGCTTTCCCTGTGTTGGCCCCCCTTGGGCACCTTTGCTCGGGGGGTCCATTTGGGCATCTGGGGTTTAAGCTCCCCTGGCGTCTGCCTCAGTGCTCTGGGGGCGGGGGGCGGGGTCTTTGGCTCCTCACAACCACTATTGAGCAATTTTCTTATGGGTAAACCTCACAGACACAAGTGCAGTCTCACAAACACCTACAGGTTTAGAGATTCACTTGTATACAGAAAACCCCTATTATTATCTTCAGCTGTCACTTTCTACATGTCATATTTATTAATACTGTATGTTCATCAGTGATGGTATTAAGGCGTTGGTTGGTTGTACTTGTAATACTTTATCCGCTGTTCTTTTTCTATCTCTCTTTGCAGGTGTAGAAGCAGACTCAAAGGATGTTATATTGCTCTCTCCGTTTCCTTTCATCTTCCTCTTTCACCCTGTCTCTCTTTTAGCATTTTGTCTCATTTCTCTCCTTTTTCCTCTCTTTCACCTTCCCATTTCAGTGTCCATTGAGCATAAAGTAGTCCCAGTATAAATTCTAATAAAGCATATATAAGTCAAGCGGAGGACTGTGGAGAAAGCAGTAAGGCTCCACTTGTGACAATAAAATCTGTCAGGCTATTTTTGACATTCAGACTTCATCATGATGGTTTTACCTTCTCAACCTGACCCCAGTCAGTGAAGACAATAGACTGGTGGTTAGAGATGGCTGCATGCTCATCTGTTCTGGAGCTTCTTCCTTCATTCCTGCCAGTAGTGAAGTACCTACAGTAAATGATTTTAGGATTTAAATACTAGACAGAATAATAGTGACAGACCTCCCGCTCAGGATTCAGGATGAAATCAGAGATACATTTTACCATCTATGAGGGGGGTTGTAAAGCAGAGGGAGGCTCTGTGAATCCTTCCAGCTGCCCTGTCCCTCAGACTCACAAAGAACAGAAGTCAAACCTACAGAAACTTCAAATAACTTATTTCTTGGTTGCCTCTGTAACCTTCTTGATACCCACGGAAATATTTAAGACACTGATGTGGTTTGAGCATAGAGCAGAAAGACCTTGTTCAGACCCGCTGTGGTTTCGCTTCAGGTGTGAGAAAGGAAAAGAGTCACAGTCACCATGACCAATATTAAAATCATGTGGAAGTAGCTCTTATTAATGTCTGAGCAAACAGAGAAGCAAATTAATCCGTATCATCAGTGAGAACTGAAGACAGACCTTATCTCCTGCACAGCATCTGTCCTGACAGGATCTTACCAAACAGCCGCCAGTGATTCTGCAGCTTTTCTATATAACATGGCTGTTTACTAAGATCAGAGAAGGGAATCAGCATAAATTAATCTAATCCCAGATCTGCTTCTCAGCATCAGAGCTAAGGTTCATCTGAGGAAGCCCCAGAAAGGGGAATCTGCAACCATGAACATGCATTCTGATGCATAGAGAACAGCGTTCCTTTGTTCTGCTGCTGATGTGATGGATGAAAACCAACAGCAACAGCGGAGGAGTCGGCACGAACACGAGTCTGAGACAGATGCTCTCAGAACACCAGAAAACTATTAGAACAACAGTTACAGGCTGGTGCTGGATCTACGAAGCCTTCAAACAACCCGTGCAGCCGTCCAGGTGCCACCCCTATGACTCAGGACAGGAAACCCAGGCTAGAATTCACACGGACTCACCAGGAACACCTTGGAAAATCACGTCCTGATCCGATTCAGCTGCCACATTCAGATGCTCGCCTCTGTGTCTGGTGTAAACATCATAAAAGCTTGGATCCATCCTGCCTTCAGCGGTTCAGGCTGCATGTGGTGGTGGTGTCATGGTGTCGGCTGTTTTGCTCACTTTCACCTCTTGGAACCAACTGAGCTTCATTTAAACCTCACAGTCGACCCGAGTACTGGTGCTGTTCTGGTTGACCCGTCTCCCAGTGGCCATCTCAGCAGGATAGCAGATCATGTCACAAAGCTCAGATCATCTCAAACTGGTTTCCTGAACATGAGTTCACTTTAGTCCAGTGGTCTCCACAGTCACCTGATCTCAGTCCAACTCTGCGAAAGCACCCCACAGCGCTGACTCTTTATACAGAAAGACGGGCAGGCAGACAGCCACTGCATTGTACAGCAAGACACCTTAGAGACAAAACCTAACAGCTTTCAGTGCTAAAAGAGAGAAAGCCTTGATAAATCCACGGATCTGTACAGCTCGTCTGGGTATAGAAAGCTGAATTGTGTGTTTTCTTTTTATTTCATCCTTCAGCTGTGGTTCATGGTTTGAAAATAATACATATATATTTCGATTTGACCAACTCTGTCCACACTGTGCCTTAATATCAATGTTTCGCTCTTCAGACTCCTGCAGGTGCTTGGATTCAGGTACTTACAGATTCCCTTCTATACGGAAAACTCCTATTATTATCTTCAGCTGTCACTTTCTACATGTTGTATTAAATAATACTGTATGTTCATCAGTGATGGTATCAAGGCGTTGGTTGTTTCCTGTAATATATCAGCTGGTTCTGCTGTTCTCTTTATTTCTCTCTTTGCAGGTGTAGAAACAGACTCAGAGGATGTTATATTGCTCTCTACCTTTTCTCTCCTGTTTCTCTTTCACCTTTTCTCCTTTTTAACATTTGTCTCATGGCTTTCTCTCCTTTTTTCCCTATTTTTCCTTCCTGTTTCAGTGTCTATTCAACATGAAATAGTCCCAGCATAAAACCTAATAGAGCTTCTTCTAGGGGTGACCATGGTTCAGTGGGTTGAGTAGTTGTCTTGCAATTGGAAGAGTGTGGGTTTGAGTCCAGCTTCCCCCTGTCACATGTGCCCCTGGGCAAGTCACTTTACCCCAAGCTGCCTATCTGCATATTGGTGTATGAAGGTGAGTGTGATTGGGTCAATGAGGCTGTAGTGAGAGGTACTTTTAGTGGTCAGTATGACTGGAAAGCACTACACAAATTCAGTCCATTTACCATTCTTGCATATATAAATCAAGCTGGTGCGAAAGCAGAGAAAGTAAAATCCGTTTTGGCAATTCTTAATGCTACACTGCCAGACAGAACACAAAAAAACAAATAAACATAAAAAAGCTATGCAGTCCCCTTAAGACATGCACCTGCTCATTGGCATAATGAGGCAGAAATGTAAAGAGAACAGGCAGAAATAAAAACTATTGAAGAAATAAATATAATGTAAAAAAATACAAAGGAATAATAAAACAGACAACAATATTAAAATATACACAGAAATTAATACATTCAAAAGTAATTAAGTAGGAAGTTATAACGGATAATTAATAAGGTAATTATTAGTGAGATGAATAAAGATGCTAGCTATGATATATGTATATATATATATATATATATATATATATATATATATATATATATATATATATATATATATATATATATATATAATTTATAATTTGCTTACTGTTTAAATGTATTTATTTGGTGAATTTTTGTGCCTTTAAATGTACATGTATTTATTGAACATTTATTTATTTCTGTATTTATCTTTAAAAATGTCGTCAAAGTTGGTTGGAGTCTTAAGCTGAATTGGTTCAACTACAGTTTTTAATTAATTTCTTTTTCGTGATTTCTTTAATTATTTTATTTTTCAAATAACTTTTGTGTGTTTTATTTAACGAATATAAAAGTTTAAGTGCTTGACAAAACAACAAAGCAGTATTGCACCATTTCATTCATCCTAAACAAGATTTACAGCTTCTGCACAATATTCATTTACTATAATCTGTTTGGAATTAAATTTAAAAGTATGGATGAAGGACATGATGCAATTCACAGTCAATAAAGCTCCAGCCATTAATCTTCCAGAAGCTAATGTTCATCCCTTTCTGAAAAACGGGATTCCCAGCAGGATGACACTCTGTGCCCTGTTGCACAGATGCCTCCAGAACGGTTTGAACAACCAGTTCAAGGTGCCGACTGGTCCACCAGCTTCTCCTGATGTCAGTCCAGTAGATGGTCTTCGGGATGTTCTGGACAAAACAATGTCTGTTTATTGGATTCCAGCTTTCACCTAAAGGACCTGCTGCACAGCTCCTCAGGCTCAGAGGTCCAGGACCATGTTGAGAACAATCAGAAGTCTTCTACACGCTCTGAGGGCCTACGTAAAGCGCATACATACCACAGTCTCTCTGGTGTCTGCAGTCCTACACCAGCGTCATAATTAACCAGTGAAATATAAAAAAAAATATGTTTTAATATAATCAACATTCAGACAACACATCCATCTACAGTGGAGGGGAATATAGAAGCTGCTTTCAGAGGCTGTCAGAATTCAGAAATGACTAAACTGTACGCTCATATCTACAAGACGAACAACACTGGACCAGGCAGCATTTGATGGCAGCAGGACGGATTTACAGACGAGCTGTGAAGGCAGCACAGATGCAGACGCTGACCCTGCAGCAATATTTGGTTCTTAAAGGAGCGTTCCACAGTTTTTTAATAGAGCCCTTCAAATTAAAAGATTTATACGGATCATCTAAGATCAATATCTGAATAATCCGTTTAGGAACAATAACACGTCTGTGGTTGATTCTTACAGGCGTCTGAAGACCAATCACACACAGATCAATAGAAAAATGACCAATAAGAAAGTTTTCACACCCCACAGGGTGAACAGGTGAAGCACACAGGTGAGGCAGCAGACTGGCAGTGATGATCAGATTTGGTCCGGTTTGGTTTAGTTTGGTACATTGCAGGGTCCACAAGTCTTAGTGAGATTCAGTCCAAATAGTGACCCAGTGTTTTTGGCTCTTCCTGTTCCGGGTCAAGGTCACCTGATCCTGGATCAGGAAACCATCATCATTCATGTGCTGCTGCTGCTGTTGCTGCTCGGTGTTACCCACAATCCTTTTCTGCCGAAGCACTGCTGTTTGCCACGCCTCCTGACGGGCAAAGAACCGACACTGCAGAGAAAACAGAAACATCATGCTGGCATTAAGACAGCAATTCTTAAAGCTCCGCTCAGACAGGACACGCTAAAAAAAGAAGATGAGCTGTAGGAAGGATCAGGTATGGCTTTAAAAAAGAAAATGTTTGAAAGTAACAAAGTGGGACAGAATGAAAGACTTGACCTGCAGGAAAACAGCCAGAAAGACAGCTAGTCATTTCTTAAATAAGAAGCAGTCAGTAACCTGTTCCTAAAGCAGGCAGTAAGCACTACACAGCCAATCATTGCTCCTGATTCACTTGCAGCTTTGATTGCAGTCAACCAGTAACCAGTCTGTAAGCAGTCTATAACCCACATGGTCCTTACAGCAGGACTCTCCTGCAACAGCCTGTGCCGTCAGTCACCAGCCAGTAACCAGCCAGTAACCAGCCAGTAACCAGACTCTAAGCAGCCAGAAACCCGTCTGCAAATCAGGCGGCTAGCGCTAAAAATCCAGTCAGTGGGTGTCAGACACTGATCTCTATTTATTCACTAGATTGCTGATAGGCCCCGAAAACTGAAGTCACCGGCCGCCATCTTGGTACTCCCTACTCTGACAGAACCCCATAAGATTTGGTTGCAACAACAAGCAGTTTTACAGTCAGTGGATGTACTAACACAATGAAGTACTGAGAATGTCATGTGCTGAAATATTTTGCATGTTATATATATATATATATATATATATATATATATATATATATATATATATATATATATATGTGTGTGTGTGTGTGTGTGTGTGTGTGTGTGTGTGTGTGTGTGTGTGTATGCAAACTATTTCAGCACATGACATTCTCAGTCATGTGCTGAAATAGTTTGCATGTTATATATATATATATATATATATATATATATATATATATATATATATATATATATATATATATATATATATATATATATGTGTGTGTGTGTGTGTGTGTGTGTGTGTGTGTATGCAAACTATTTCAGCACATGACATTCTCAGTCATGTGCTGAAATAGTTTGCATGTTATATATATATATATATATATATATATATATATATATATATATATATATATATATATATATATATATATATATATATATATATGTGTGTGTGTGTGTGTGTGTATGCAAACTATTTCAGCACATGACATTCTCAGTCATGTGCCATAAACATATATGGCATTTGACATTTTAAAAGTCCCCCCTGAACATGAGAAAATCATCGTTGTTTGATGCTGTAGCGCACGTATTCGATAGTTACTGGAGGAAAATAGGGAGTACCAATATGGCGGCTGGTGGCTTCACAGCGATGTGTTCTACCAACGGCGAATCAGCAATCCAGTCAATAAATACAGATCAGTGATCTCAGACCGGAGAGCACCTGCAGCTGTGAGTACAGTCAGTCAAATGCCAGTCTTTAAGCAGTTCGTAACCAGCCGGTCAGAGAGCAGTCAGTAACCAGTTGTCCAGTTCAGTCGTCCTTACAGCAGCCCTCTCTTGCACCATTCTGAGCAGGCAGTAAGCAGTAAACAGCTGGTCAGAGGTCCTTACAGCAGGGCTCTCCTGCAGCAGCAGCTTTTTAAGGCGGTAACCAGTCTGTCAGCAGGCAGTAAGCAGTAAACAGCTGGTCAGAGGTCCTTACAGCAGGGCTCTCCTGCAGCAGCAGCTTTTTAAGGCGGTAACCAGTCTGTTAGCAGGCAGTAAGCAGTAAACAGCCGGTCAGAGGTCCTTACAGCAGGGCTCTCTTATAGCAGCAGCTTTTTAAGGCGGTAACCAGTCTGTCAGCAGGCAGTAAGCAGTAAACAGCCGGTCAGAGGTCCTTACAGCAGGGCTCTCCTGCAGCAGCAGCTTTTTAAGGCGGTAACCAGCCTGTCAGCAGGCAGTAAGCAGTAAACAGCCGGTCAGAGGTCCTTACAGCAGGGCTCTCCTGCAGCAGCAGCTTTTTAAGGCGGTAACCAGTCTGTCAGCAGGCAGTAAGCAGTAAACAGCCGGTCAGAGGTCCTTACAGCAGGGCTCTCCTGCAGCAGCAGCTTTTTAAGGCGGTAACCAGCCTGTCAGCAGGCAGTAAGCAGTAAACAGCCGGTCAGAGGTCCTTACAGCAGGGCTCTCCTGCAGCAGCAGCTTTTTAAGGCGGTAACCAGTCTGTCAGCAGGCAGTAAGCAGTAAACAGCTGGTCAGAGGTCCTTACAGCAGGGCTCTCCTGCAGCAGCCTGCCCAGCCTCAAAGCTCCTCGGTCAGCTTGTCGCTGTCAGACGGCTGGCTCTTCCTTTGGGCCCGTTGGGTCTTGGCCTCGTACATCTCCCTGGTGCTGGCTCTCTTGAAGAAGCCACACTGAACAGCAGGGGGCAACACAACAGTTTACCAACCGAGGTGAAACGTGTCATGGGGATGAAACAATGAGGCTGCCTCATGTCTGCGGTGGATCCTGAACAGCCAGCAGCAGGTTTCACAGGTGACCTCCGTTCCCTGCAGCTCTGCTTACCTTCCACAGCAGCAGGCAGATTAGAGCCAGCAGAAGCACTCCAGCCAGGACTGACAGCACAATGATCCACAGGGCGATGCCGGAGTTCTGCTGCAGTCCAGCCTCTGGGTAAATGTGGAGCTCAATCTGCAGACAGGGAGCAGGGAGTCAGGGGACACGCAGCAGGCCACCAGGCTGGGATGTGAGCAGCAGATTGTTACCAGGGAGGGGAAGGACTTCACGTTGATGGTGCTCCTCGTGGTCTTCAGCCTCAAGGTGGCCTGGCCTTGAACCAACACGCTGCTCACATCGCTGTAGTCCTGAAACCAACAGGAGGGTTACCACTCTGTGGCCACTAGAGGGCAGTACGACCCAAACTGCTGAGGCGACTACGCTTTAATTAAGAGAGGACTTCACTTTGTTGATTTGCCCCCACATGAAACTAAAATAAAGGCCACATAGAAAGTCATAATTATGAGATTTGGTCATAACTATTAAATACAAAGTCATAATTATGAGATACAAAGTCAGAGTTTCAACTTTCAAAGTTATAATTATGACTTTGAAAATCATAATATTTTTTTTGAATCTCATAATTCTGACTTTGAAATCGAAATTCTGACTTTTAAAGTCAAAATTCTGACTTTTGTCTCATTATTATGCCTTTCAAAATCATAATTATGAATTGGTTTCTCATAATTACGACTTTGAATCTCATACTTTTGATTTTGAAAGTCAAAATTCTAACTTTCTTTGTGGCATTATTTTACGTTCATGTGGTAAAAACGGGCTTCCATAGATTTGTGTTTTAGGTTTGGGAGTATTTTGCCCTTGTGGATCACCAGATGCTCTGCACAATAAGGGACGATGAGGCCTATTCTGGCTACATGAGTTATCTATCTGTGATGAAAACAGCTGTTTATGGCGCAGTTCTGCAAAATAAGATGTTTTTTACTGCCATAAAATAGTGACTGAGGGGTAGAGTGGTTCAGTCAGAGTCTAGGTAAACGGCCTGCCACTGAACCGAGAAGTGAACAGGTCATAGTTCTGGGCGATGGTACCTCGATCATGGTGGAGTTCCACAGTCGACTCCTCACCGTCAGCGTTGCAGACTTGTTCATGTTTAGGAGAGGACATGAAAACTTCACGCATCGGGCCCCGCTGCTACAGCTCTGCAACACAGATCAGGATGAGGACTTCTCCTTTGGACCACCTGAACCCCTGAGTGGTCCTCTGATGTCTATCACTAGACATCAGACACTATCTGACGCTCACGGCGTCTCTGGTACTGGTTCTGTCTCAGCTAAAACTCTACGTTGGTGCCACATGTTGATGTGGAAACTCTCTGCTTAGGGAAAATGTTAAACTATCCATCATCGTGTCTTTACCAGTGTGAGGACTTTCCTCTGTCTCTGCATGCTGAGGACAGGGAAAGTTGCCCCTTCCTGATCTTCCTCCTCCTCTTCCTCCTCCACCTCCAGGCTCCTCCCCATCCTCTTCTCCTCATCGGACATCTGGACAGACAGGAATCAGGGTTCGTTTTGCTGTTTTTTCACTTTACCAGAGCGTCCCTTGCTTCTGGCACAAACACATCTGGCATTTAGTCTGAAACGTCATTTCTGAAGCAGGTGTTGTCATGGTTACCAGAAGGTTTAAAGGGTTGATGATGTCATCGGGGGTGCACTGACGGTTCGAGGTGCCGTCCAAGCGGATCTCCGTCAGGTACAGCAGCCACTTTCCGTTCGCCAGCTCCTTCGGCCAGTTGAACTCCACCTCCAGGTTACCCAGGTGGCCCAGAGGCTTCCCCAGGACGTGCACCTGTCGGAGAACACCAGGTCACACCTGGTCACACCTGGTCACACCTGTTCCGTCTCACGTCTAGAGCAGCGCGGGTGGTCCAAACAAACCTGAAAGGTGAAGACCACCAGACTGCCAACGTCATCGGTCCTCTTCATGGCCTGCTCACCGATCACGTGGCCACTGAAGAAGATTGGACCGGGCTTGGTTCTGAGAGGAAACAGCCAATGAGAGGACAGTCTGGGAGTCTGCTGACTTTGAGCCTGCAGATCAGAACCTGCTACCTTGAAATGATCCATCAAATGTTAAAAACTGCATGAACCCCTCTGAGCCTCCTCCACTTTATGGCCACCAGATGGCAGCATATTACCAACCATAGCGGTTGGTTTTCACCTCATGAAACGTCCTTACTGTTTCTAGCAGCTTGAAAAATACTACATATAATAAGGAGAATAGAAAATTAAAGAGATAAGACCTTAAAATGTTTTCCTTACATCTTACAGCAGGGTAAGGTTTTCAGCACAAAGGATGTCGGTTTTTACCCATTTCTTTGTAAACGTCTGTTAAGATTATTGCTCTGGCTGCACTCTTTCAACCTGCTAAATTAGTGCCTGTGGTTCTACCAGCTGTGCCTCAGCACGCTGTGTTGGTCCTTACAGCGTGATGGACGCCTGCAGGGAATACTCCACCAGCAAGGAGACAGAGACGGGAGGCAGGTGTGGCTGCTCGCTCAGCCTGAGGACACAGAGACACGCATCAGATTCTGTCTGTTCCAACGCCGATGGAGACGTGTGGATGGACGTCCTACGTGGACAGCAGCAGCTGAGACCGGATCTCCCTGGTGTCCAAAGCGATCTCAGATGGCTCAAACTTGATGAACAACTGAGCCTGGAACACAGGAGCGGAGGAAAGCGGGTCAGCAGAGGTCCAGCCAGACCGTGGGACCACCGCTGGTGCTGGAAGGCGTCCAGGAAGGGAGCTTCACCTTCTGGTTGCTCCTGAAAGGATTCCCCAGCAGGCAGAGGAGAGTGACGCTGTCAACAAAACACTCAACGGATCCTGAGATCTCCCCCTGAAACACAAACACCACAACCGTTCAACACCCAGATCCATCAGGGTTTAGTTGAGGCTGCTCACCAGAACCAGAACCATGGACATAAACCTCAGTGCTGAATCATGAGAACCCATGTAAATGTTCTGAGTGTGACCGATGAGATATCACCCAGTAAACTCAGATTCATTTAGAAATGGACTTTTCCTCTTTAGAGGTAAAGCAGAACCCGTTCCTCCGTCTCACTGGAAGAGTCAGGGCCCAGCTTCCTCCCCTCCAACCCTGACTCTGCTCCACCACAGGAACTCAGGAGGAGCTCACCTCCATCGTCTGTTTTTCCACCCCAGCGTAAACGAGCGACGGCGGGATGCTGATGTTGAGGATGGTGTCATGAGCGTCCTCTGCGGGCCGACCCGGTGACGCGGTGTTGCTGACGTTGACCTGCAGCAGCAACCTCCTGATGCTGCTGTCGTAATTCAGCAGCTGGCTGCCGTTCTGCCTGGAAACAAACGGATCAGCAACAGAACATCAAGAACATGACTGTGGCTGCAAGAACCTGGTTGCATGACAGAACCTCCTCCTGGTCTAGATGATTTTCATTGAGTTTTCACAGCTGGGTGTTTTTGTCTCTACAGCTTCAGGTTCTGATCAGATCAATGATGTGAGACGATCCGATCAGCTGTGTGACTCACTTGGGGAAGGGTTCCTGGTTCTCATGTGTGAACTGGGCCACCATCTGAAGGTTACTGTGACAAACATTATCGGAGCCGCAGGCTTTCTGAAAGTGGATCTGATGATGAGAAAAACAGAAATTTTAGGTTCTGACAGGTTCCGTCTCAGTTTTAATGTTTTTATTTCATGGCTCTGGAACAATTTCAGCCTGTAGTTCTATTCTGGATTCTCCTCAGTTCTGTTTCGGTTTCTGGAGGCTTGGTGTCATATATTCTGTTTCTCAATGGGTTCTTACTGTTATATTTGAGCTCAGTTGTGTTTTAAAGATGTCTAACTCTTTTTAATCTATTTGGACCTGGGTTCTGAAAAGTTCTTACCTGGATAGAATTTCTCTGTTTAGTCTATGGGTTCTGTTGGGTACTACGTTTAGTGTTGTGGGTTTAATCTCTTGGTCCAATTGATCCTGTCTGAGTTTTGATAAAGATCTGTGGACATGCTGACAGGGGTAACTGGAAATACCAAAGTTCTGGAGGTTTTGATCTTTTTCTTAAAGCCTTGATACATGTAACAGGTTCTGACCTGGGTTCTGATGGGCTGAGGTTTCTGGCTGAGAACAGGCAGGCGTCTCAGGTCCTGAACAACGTTGCCTCTGTTGGGAAGGTTCTGATGGAGAGACGCCGTCAGAGAGAACACCAGAGGTTCCACCACGTTCTGGATGGTACTCTACAACACAGATAGACAGAACAGAACCAAAGAGATCTTTTTATTCAGTTAATCCAAGAATGGGTCATGAGTTCAAGCTGATAGGAAGATGAACGAAGCAGGTGATGAAAGGTTATCTGCATGAGTGAGAAGTAAACTGGATCTCTGGTTCTGCATGAGAACCGCCACCTTGTTGTCCACCTCCTGGAGACCCAGCACCCACCAGCCGTTTCTGAAGAGGTCCGACTCAGAAAGGTTCAGAGGCAGGATCTGAGTCTCTGACAGCTTGGTGTTTAAACTCAGGAGAACCAGGATGTGGACTCTGTCACCGTCACACTGATTAAGACTCTGCTGACTAATGCTGCAGCAACATTCATCACGATCTCTTGGACTTATCTCCACCAGCAGAACTTCCTCTGACCCGGCTGTAGGCAGAGTTTCGCTCATATCAAACAACTGTGAGAGCTCTACATGGCAGCACTGGGTCCTCTCTGAGGGAAAGGAGGTCAGAATTCTTTAAAAAATGTTGTGTAATAGATAATATCAAAGCCCTGAATAATAATTAAGAAACATCAGTTAGTTAAAACATAATGGGTATTAATGAATGTGTAATGAGCTCAGGTGCCTGCAGGTGGCGCTCTCGCTTTCCGCATGTCTCACCATGACTCCGACCTTCAGCGTTTCACACTTTCTGTTCCAAACTGACAGGACACTGGAGTGCACGCTCTCTCTGTTGTCATGGAAACGGAGGCGGGGCTTGAAGCTGGTGACATCAGCAGCCACAGTGACGTTGACGGCTGCAGGGCAGAAACAGACCAGAGTTACGTCTTAAAAACACTATCCCGGGTCCACGGAGGCTACAGTTCTGGCCAACTCTTTCTAACCAGTCTGGTACGGCTCCAAACTCTCCGGTCTGAAACTGACCGGACCAATCACAGCACAGGAGGCGGGACTTTACGATGCATCGCTCTCAGCGCCAGAAATACCCATAATGCAGCAGCACTTTTCTGTATCTATGACAGTCATGATACAGAGATTGTTGTTCCTTTGGAGCCTTGGAAACTTAAGAAAGTACATGTGAGCACATGTTGCATGTTTAGACAAAAGCTGAAAACAATCGTTCGCTGAAGATTTTGCTCAATGGCGTGACATGTTTTGCGGAAAGCAAATTACAAAAACAGAGCGTGTAGCTTGGAGTTTGTTTGCATCACATCTGTTGTAATATCGGTCCTAACCCGTCGACACTGACCCTGTTAGTGAACTCAGGCTCTATCAGCTCCTCACCAGACTGATAATACGCCGTGTACATGCCATAAGTCAGTCAGGCTGGCCAGGCTAAAATCTTTCAATGCTAACGCAAATCAGTGTTGCTGCGTCCTGTTGCATCACAACAGCCTGAATATAGCAGATGAAAAAATACAGAACTGTTTTAGGAACCACCAAGATCTTCAAGCTTTGAGATTCAGCTCCAAGGACGCTTGAAGGTATTTTAGGGGAGGGGCTCAAGTCCAGTCCTCAACAGCTGCTACGGTGCACCCCTCCTCTAAAACACCTGAGTCCAATACAGGTGTTCTAGGGAAGGGGTGGCCCTACGGTAAACTTGTAAGAAAGTAAATAAGTAAACTTTATTTTTAGAGCACCTTTCAAAGGACAAAAAACACAAAATGCTTTGTTGTAAAAACAAAAAATAAAAACAATAAAAGAGATAAGAGATAAAACAGCATGAATGCAATATTGTGACATAAAGACTAGTTAAAAGCCGTAATGTTAAAGACAGCCAAGATGGAGGCAATGCCACAGCTCTAAAAGACTGATCCCCTCTGGTTCTGAAACTATAGTTCCTGGAACCATTAACCGCATTTTGCTGGAGGATCTTAAACTACGAGAAGTACGACTGTAAAATGTCGGTAAATCCCACAGGGCTCCAAAAGTAACACTAACATTTTAAAATGTACCATTAGTCGATGTAAAGAGATTAAAACTGGGGCAATGTGCTGTCTTTGGTTAACAGTCTTGCAGCAGCATTCTGCACTAACTCCAGACAGCCAAGATCTTTCTTCTTCAAACAAATAAAAAGGATGTTACTATAGTCAAGATGAGATGACATAAAAGCATGAATAATCAACTCTAATTCAGCTTATGACACCAAAGTTCACAGGTTAGAAATATTTCTCTGGCAGGGTGAAGAATGGTGCCACGGTTTCTGAGGCTTGGTTTCACAGACGAGGCCAATGCACCCAGTAACTGCCCAGATTTCAGGTATTTGGTTCTCAAGATGATTAGTATTTCCTTCTTATCAGAGTTTACCTGCAAGTAGATGTCATCCAGACACTCTCTTGCAGGATAGCAGCTCCGATGACTAGATGTGGCCACTACCGCCCTAGATAGTCCAGATAGACCTCTGTTCCTAAACAGGGGTCTAAAGAATCATCAGCAAACTGAGATTGAGTTTATTTATTTAATAAGGGACAATGCATGTTAATGGACATATACAGATTACGGCCTATGGCTAATTGTCATCTTTCATCCCTTTGGCAGGTTGAGTCAACACAGAAATAATAAAACAACAGTGACAACAATTAGAACTGTGAGCCATCGTGGCTGTGAGCAGAATAAACAGAGGCAGTAATTACATAGAGAGATAACATTTCCTTGAAAACAATAGGATTAAATAATAGAAGGAAAAACAAGACCATGAGATCATCTCAAGATCTAAGAGGATCTAAGAAGGCAAGACAAAGTCACCATCAGTCAGGGTTTGGTTCCAAAAGGAAACTGAAACTCCTCCAGCTGTTCCAGAGGTCTGGGGTGTTTCCTGCCATGCCCTGAGGAACTCCACCTGTGATTTATCAGATCCTGAAGGTACTGGTTAGAGTCCGTCTCTCTGAGAAAGCCGGGGAAGTAAAGTCCGGAACAGTTTCCTGACCTTCATGTGATGAAGTGGTTAATAATGTGATTAGGCTGAGCATTACCCAGTCTAAATCAGGTTAACTAACCCAGAGCCTACTTCCCTGCTCAGAAGACGAACCTCAGGAAATGTACACGGAGAATTAACATTATAAACTGTTTGATTTTAAATAAGTCTAAATGTTATTTAGGTTCATGCATGAGGGACAAGATGACATTTTTACTCTCACCCAAAGGGTTTATTCACCTCAGAAAGGGGGTCACCTTGACTCTGATTGGTCAGATTAATGACAGAAACACACACGGCGCTCTGCAGAGTGAGTGTGTGTCAGATGGAATAATATCAGTTTATTTAATGTGATTTATTATCCCCAGAAACACCGGGACTCTCAAGGACACGCCATGATGTCATCCGCCGTGTGGGCAGTGCAGGTGTTGTCATAGCAACAGGATGACCTTTCCTCAGATTGGACAAATTAGCAGCACCCAATAAAGACACACAGCTCATCGGGGAGTGTGTGTGTGTGCTGATTAACAGCGGGAGCTAACTAGCGACTCACACAGGAAGCAGCTCTAATTAACAGCACAAACGAGCTTGTTGCATCACTCAGCAGCTGCAGGAGGAAACCGGGGGATCGGATCCAGATCCCGTTTGACTTCCCTGACATGGGAGGTGAGGGTCAGTCAGAAACCTGCTGGATGTTAATCCCTGAGTTCAACCTTAAAGGCAGCAGCATCCAGGTGATACAGCAGCTGGATGACTGCATGAAGTCTGATTATAGTGGAAACCTGAGCTCTAGAAGTCTCGTACCTGTGCTTCTGTAGCAGCAACGCCCTGTAGGGAACTGGCTGATGAATGTAGGAGGACAGACTGATGGGTGCGATGGAGAAATATTCCAATATGTGTGAGAAACAGACTCAGCCCTAAAGGGCTAATCTCATCAGCGCCAGATGACATGCCTCAAAGATAAGGCCATTGACTTCGGTTCTGAGCCAGACTGGACTGCATTTAGCCACTGATTGCTCTCTGCAACCTGAATCTGCTCTGCTCTACTTCTGCAAGACTGAACCCCAGCGGGAGTCCAGGGATCTGCGTTGGACCGAGCAAAGTAATTGGTAACCATGTCTCGTTCCCAACGTCGTCAGGAAATGGGAACGCTTCAGTAAAAAGGTTCATGCTGATTGAAGCCGGATAGACAGACGTCCTCCGGATGACGCATGGAACGAGTTTTTAAGAATCACAAGATCTCATTAGACCCCAAACGACTGAATCCATGTGCCATAAAATATGATACAGAATTTTTCTATTTAACTATTGGGCTCCATGTAATCAGAAAACAGCAAATGCCTGGACTGTTGAGCTGCTTTGAGGACTTCATATTGCTAATCATGAATAGACTGTTGACTCACTGATGTTGCTGATGGTTCTTCCAGCGTTGACCTTGAAGAAGAAGCACAGCTCCACCTCGATGCTGAGACACAGGCTCAGTTAATAACTCACACAATAATGATGATGAAAGCAAACCTGAACAGGTGTGCACTTGCTTTGAGTCTCACCAGAAGTCACAGTCGTTTGGGTCCACAACATACGGAGAAACGTTGAGCGTGTTACTCAGCTGGAGGACTGGGCGAGATCTGAGGAGTCAGTCAGCAGAAAATGAACACCATCAGCCAAAGCAACGGTTCTTTATACTGTATCTAGAGACACACCCCTACCTGAGGAGGGCAACTGTGTCATCCAGAGAGCCGACCAGCAGGTCTGGATAATTGTTCCCATCAACATCAGCACCTGCAGCCAGGGAGTACCCGAAGGTCCTGAACCCAGGAAACACAGTGCTGCCCTGGATCACCTGAAGGGGACAGGTGAGTCAGAGTGCCCCGTTGAGTTCAGAGGGGGCTGTAAGAGCTGAGCTCTCACTCTGCTGGAAGGATTTGAGAAATATGACCATGACCCATATTCTTGGGATCGTAACCAGTTTTAGGGGGTACAGGGTGTGACCTCCCTGGTGAGGCAGGGGCCAGATGCTGTGTTTGAGGCTGAGTGAAAGATGCTTGATATAGTTCCCCCAACTTTCACACTGGGCTTGTTCTGTTATACCTAGCTCCTGGAGATGAACGTGACAATCTCCTACCCCACGTGGAGACCAGCGTCAGGTGAGAGCAGGGACAACCCAGCTCCTGGTTGAGTTTCCTTCCATGAACCTCTTTATGGCTTAGAGTTTCTCGAGAGAAGTGTCTGATTGTGATCAACGTTTATTTACCTAACAGCAGTTCAGATTACCTGCCTTCTGGGCAGATAGGGTCCAAATGGGTTCCTAATGATGAATTTGAGGCCATCCAGCCATCATCTTACACTTATCCAAGATCAGGTCGTGGAGCCAACAGGTCCAGCAGGGACCCCAAGCTGTTCCCAGACCAGTGAGTTCTGGGTTTCCCCCTCGGTCTCCCCCTAGTGGGAAATCCCCAAAGGTTTCCGCCCAGAGGGCATCCTGATCAGATGCCCAACTCACCTCAACTGAGTCCTTTCTCGGTAGAGAAGCAGCAGCTCTACTTTGAGCTCCACCCAGACAATAAAGCTCCTCACTCCCCTCTGGCTGAACCATACTCATTTTTTTTAGCCAATTTCTGTTTATTGTATCCGGGATCTCGTTCTTTTAGCCATGATCCAGACCTCATGACCACAGCTGAGGGTCAGAACATACACATATTGGGAAATCGAGAGGTTTGCTTCTTGGCTCAGCTCTTTCTTTACCACAACAGACCAGAGAAGCCTAACTTGGTACATCTGACAGGAGATTCCAGTTCTTCAACACACCAGAAAAGGTTTTAATCACGTTTCTGTATAGTGTAGGGACACAGAATCTGAACAGGCCACGTTGAAGACCTCCATTGCAGATGCTGCTTCCAGAAATTACAACTTAAAGTCCTGGGGGGGGGGGGGGGGGGGGTGGCTCTAACAGTAGCAACGAAAACACCTTCAGAGCTTGGTTGTTTCTACAGACTGACAGGTATCGGTTGGCCAGACCTGCAGCTTCTGTGGTTGAAAGTGCAACACCTCGGTTTTTATAGGAAATTTTAGAGGCGTGAATGTGCAAAGCTCTCAATCTATGTATGTATACATATAGACCCTCACCTTTTGTCATGAAATAAGGATCATGATTAAAAGACCAACGTCCCAGATACCAGTAACTGAAGTAAACGTCCTTATCTGTAGATACGTTTCTGTGCTGTAGGGATATTTTCTTATTGAACATACATTTCTCCATTGTGTAAAAATTTCTAAACTGTGAAGCCATGTCTCCACTCTTTGACCTTGACCATGGATTTACAGACTTTATTTTAAAACATAAGGTGGATCCAGATATTCAGTCCATATCTCTCAACATCATAAAAAAGGACAGCACCATACCTGACTTGGTTCTGTAGAGACACCTTCTTTGCTGCCGGTCCAGATCATTACACATCCTGTATCGTAGAAAGGAGCTCCCACTGCAAAGTCTGTAACACGACATTACATCAGCCTAACTAACATTTACTGATTATTAAACATCGGCTTCATGCAGCAACCTCACCCTGGAAGCCGTCTTGGTTGAGGTCTCCTGCAGCAGCAACTGCCATTCCAAAAGCAGATCCATCAGGACCCATCAGAACCACGCTTGGTTCAGAGTGGAACCTCCCCCCTCCGTTCATGTAAACGTAAACTGCCCCTCCCGCCTCCGGCCTCCGACTGAAGAAATATGGAGCGCCCACCAGCAGGTCATTCCAGCTGCAGGAGAGAAAGCCAAACATGAACTGATGCAGCCGCAGCGTTCTTCAGCAGATAAACCCGGGATCAGAAACTAGGTTCTGTGTCCGTCTTCCAGCAAATGCAGGAACTCAGTGACCTCTCACCCATCTCTGTTGAGGTCAACGGCTACCACGGCGTTACCAAAGTACGAGCCGACCTGTTGACCTCGTAGAGTCTGCTGAATCACCAGATTGTTGGACCGTTTCACCAACAGCATCACAGAACCATGAGCGTCCAGTTTATTGTCCCTTGGGGCCCCTGTTTGCCAACACATCAGTCAAAAGATCAACGGGCCTGAGGAGCTGATGACTGGATGAATGATGGAGGAATGAAGGAGAAACTTCACCTGTTACGATGGTTTGACTCTCTCCAGAAAGAAGATGACTGGCCTGGGTGACTGAGTATCCTGCAGGAATACACAGATCAGTTTTTAAGACGCTGTCAGTAAAACTCAACATAAATATAGGTGAGCAGCTGTGTGTCAGTTTAGACATCACAGATCACTGAATCACCAGAGAGAACTATAACATCAAACATCAAATTTTCTGCTTCCTGAATGCACATCAAAGAAGGTAACGTCTTCAGAAAAAGGGCTCAGATCGCAGTCTTAGGAGGGGAGGAGTTACTTAAAGGGACAGTTCACCTAAATAAATGTTCCTTTGACTCCTGTTTTGTTTTACAGACTGCTTCGAATAATCAAACTCATCGTCTGGATTCATCCAAAGGGCCTGCACATCTCCTGCAACACACACACAACGGCACAGTGAGTAACACTAGAGAATACAAATGCATAAAACAAAGAAACAACATTTGTCTCTACTTATTGGAATTAATCCGTTGAAAGTTCTCCAGAGAACGAATAATGCAAACAAAACTCAGCAGGTAAGGTGAGGCCATCTCCACCGGACGAGAGGCAAGACCCACCCTGCACTGGTCAGCAGTTTTACAGGGCAAATCTGATAATTCATATATTTTCCACACACACAACAACAAAAAAGTAACCCAAGAATATAAATCATGGGAAAGTGCCAGAAAGCACAGATTGAAGTTAAAAGATGCCTCAGTTGATCTTATGGGATGTGTACTCCCTGTAATTGCCTGTGTGTATTTGTATCAGTCTTGAATAGCAGATGGCAACAATGTTGATTCTTCCCAATCACAAATTGATGCCTTTGTTAACAGTGTGACTTCCTCATTGCGTTCTGCATTAGACAATGTAGCTCCCTTCAAAAATAAGGTGATTATTCACAGGAAGCTGGCTCCCTGGTTTATTTTAGAGCTGTATTCTTTGAAGCATAATGTTAGGAAATTGGAGAGAAAATGGCGCTCTACACACCAAGAGGAATCCTACTTAATCTGGAAACACAGTCTACTGTTGTATAAAAAGACCCTTTTTAGAGTTAGAGCATCATATTTTCATCATTAATTGAGGAGAATAAAAATAATCCTAGATTTCTCTTTAGTACAGTTGCCAAACTTACACAGAGTCACAGCTCCGTTGATCCATCCATTCCCTTAGCTCTTAGCAGTAATGATTTTATGGGATTCTTCATAAATAAAATTGATTCCATTAAAATAAAATAATTGGCATCCTCGCAAACATGATTACCTCGTCCTCAGTAAGTGAGGCAGTGTTGGAGGAATCTTTAGAACCTGCGCAGTGTTCGAACTGTTTAGAAGCTGTAGAGCTTTCTGAGATATCTAAAATTTTAGCTTCATCTAAACCTTCTACCTGTATGTTAGACCCAATCCCAACCAAGTTGTTTAAGGAGGTATTCCCTCTGATCAGTGGTCCTATTTTAGACATGATTAATCTATCCTTAGTAAATGGATATGTACCACAGACTTTTAAAGTAGCTGTTATTAAACCTTTACTTAAGAAACCATCTCTTGATCAAGATGAGTTAGTAAATTACAGACCTATATGTAATCTTCTTTTCTTATCTAAAATTCATCAAAAAAATTAACACTGATGTTTAAAACATAAAATAAACATTTATCTTTAAGAATTATAATTAATGACCAGAACAGGGACATAAAGTATTAACAGTATGTCTAAACAGCTAACTAGACAAACAACTTTTGTTGTTTCTTACTTCAGTAAGTAAGAAAAATCTCCATGCTGTAATCCATTCCTCACACAATCTTTGATTTCATTTAATTGAACTCTTATAATACTTTCCATCTGTGAACTCGTGAGCTGCCCATCAGCACCCTCCACTTCACTGGCCTTACATGAGCTCTGAACTTTCTGAGTTGAACATTAATGGAGCCTCACTGCTTCTCTGACCTGCTGAACCTGAAGCTGTGTTCAGTGATTCAGAGACGAGAGTTCAAACACGATCAGTTCATCCTTAATCCTGGACTCTGACTACACTGCCGGCTCACCACGTCGGGGCTGAAAGCTGCCAGGGTTGTGGATGCGGAGGACTGGAGGTGAGGCCGTAAAAACAACCAGACATGTGATGGTGAACAGAACAGGTACCCTGCCAGTTGTAGCTCCCAGGTGAGCCGAAGATGGCGTCGGTCTGCGTGATGAAGGCGGAGATTCCTTTAGTGCACATGCCCTCACCAGATTCATCTTTAAGGTAACTGAACACACACAGGTAAGACAGGTAAGTACAGCAGGCGCGTCTTCCCTCACACGCTGAACATTAGGTCACGTGACCTACTTGCAATGGTCCTGTGATGACTTCCAGTTCTCCCGATCTTCTTTGTTACGCAGGTCGTTTTTATGGAGGTAACATTGGCCAACCATCCGTCTCTCCCCTTTGTACACCTTAACGAACCGATGACCACATGCCTGCCGGGACACATGACACAGTTGGTCACATGTTACACGTCCTCGCCACTTCATCTTAAACTGTTGTTATTCAGATAAACTGTGAAATTACTACCGCTGCCTGTTAATAAACATGAAGTTAGTTAGTCTGGAACCATTAAAAAGCCAATCACCGGGCTGAGATGATCAGCCAATGACAGCACAGACTCACCAGGACCCTCCCTCCAGGCCGGCCCTGACTGGCTACTGAGACCCCCAACCACATGTCCTCAACCAGGTCCTCAGTGGGGCTCAGGTCTGCAACAGCAGCAAAGACAGAGGAGTGAGAGAAAGAGGGAGGACAAATAACTGGAAGACCCTGTCCCTCAGTGAGACACGTAGCTCTCACTGCAGTATTTCTATCAGGTTGAATCTGGACTTTGACTAGGCCATTGCAACACCTTGATTCTTTGAAGCCTTGAAGCCTTCTTCAAACTGGAAGCAGGCTTCAAGGCTTCAAAGAATCAGCTGCCAGATGTTTGACTCCAGAATAATGTGACATACAGAGGAGTTCCCAGGTCCTGTGAATGCAAGCCAAGCATCTACAGAATGGATGTTTGGTTTTCTTCAGCCATGGTGATGTGCATCATTGGCTAAACGTCTCCATTTCGCTCTCACCTGTTCTATGGGCGTTATTCCTGAAGTCTCGTCCTTCATTCAGATGCAGCTTTGCTAACCTGAGTGCTGCTGTTGTCTTGTTTTAGGAGAGAAGATGCTTTCATCTCAAATCCTCCCAAACAGCCACACTGGATCTGTGTCCTGTTATGAACTTTAACCTTTAAGATGCTAACTGAAGCCTGCAGAGTCTGACCTGGATAAAATGTGATGTTGTGATGCATTTCTGGACCTGCTTCTCCATTTCAGTTTTGTTAAATAAAACATGATCATGATGTATTTAATAATTTTATTTATTGAGGTTTAGAACATTTTCTGACCTCTCAGGACGTTACGAGGGTTATTTACTCTTTATCGTGATTGTTTCCTTTGGGAGTGCTGCCTTCACATGCAGCAGCTGTTATGTTTTATAGTTTTTTATTTGTCTATATTTTGGTGCGTTAATTATCACTGCTGAGATATTTTTAGGGTTATTACTGAATATGTCCCACTCAGGATCCTTATCGTGTTTGAGTGCTGTTGTGTTGTCTTGAAACAGACAGCAGCTGTCACAGCTCAGTGACTGATGGACTACCCATAATGCACCAAGATGGCGATAAGATCACAGGCAGCAGGCGGATCCATCATTAGCTGCAGCCAATTAGTCACCTAAAAGTCCAGAACCAGGCAGCTGAAGAGGGATGTTTGCTCCCCAAGTTGAGACTGTCGAGCTTTTTGCCGCTCTGTGATTGGACGACACAGAACTCACATATCACAGCAGAGCCAACATTAATCAGCAATTCTCTTGTTTTAAACGTCTAATTGTTTCCATAAGATACATTAAAGTTAATAACTAAGATGATCTCATTACAGTCCAGTGTTCTACCAGGACTTCTTGGATCCGACATTCATGTGGTTCTGCCACCTACTGAATCATTGTTTGCAGAGTCAATAAATGTAAAGTCGCTCTGTAGAGACAACAGTCTGTTAAACCGACGCATACTTCATGGTGAGTTCCACACAGATCCCCGAAACAGAACCAAAGTCCAAAATCCTGAACGACTCTTCCTAAGAGTCCCCAGTAGCGGGGCTCACCCGCTACTACCATCTAATGTAGAACAGATTACTAGATCAATGTGTGCTTCTGTGCTTTTTTGTCTCTCTTGTTGTGTCTCTGCTCTGTCTCTGTAACCCCAGTCGGTCGAGGCAGATGACCGTTCATACTGAGCCCGGTTCTGCCGGAGGTTTTCCTTCCCGTTAATGGGGAGTTTTTCTTCCCACTGTGTTCCCAATGTTCATGCTTGCTCAGTATGAGGGATTGCAGCAAAGCCATGTACAATGCAGACGACTCTCCCTGTAGCTCTACGGTTCCCCAGGAGTGAATGCTGCTTGTCGGGACTTTGATGCAATCAACTGGTTTCCTTATATAGGACATTTTTGACCAATCTGTATAATCTGACCCAATCTGTATAATATGATTGAACTTGATTTTGTAAAGTGCCTTGAGATGACATGTTTCATGATTTGGCGCTATATAAAATAAAATTGAATTGAATTGAATTGAATGTAGATCCAAGGATCTACCCCCGACTCTATGGCTCTACTGCCAGACTTAGGGATCCTAAAGGCTCTTATGTCTTTATCACATGGCCTAATGGGCCCTAGACCTCATTGGCTCTTTGTTTTTGCTGCTGTTTTTCTGAGAGAGACCAGGAAGGGCCAATAAAGGTCACACAACTGACTTTAGAGTCAATTTTGTGACCTTAGCAACTTTTTTCTCTTCAAACTGACCTGGCAGCACTGATCAAATGAATAAACCAGGCAGACATTCAGCTTAATCATTATAAAGAAAATATTTACTTCAGCCTTTCTCCAGACATTCCTGAAAGAGGAAGTAGAACAACCTGAGTTGTTAACAGTGGTAACTTACTTGGATCTATGAGCTTCATCCTACTGCATTCTGATTGGTCAGCTGTGACTTGGCAGCTGTACACGCCTCCTGTTTGATTGGCTGGAACATTAGGCTCCGCCTTCTCCCTGGGAGCGCCGACTAATAGCCTGTGATAAACAGAAATGGGCCATGTTACCTGTTATTTTAACATCCTGTCAGAACAAACCTTCCAGAACCTTCTGTTCTGGTACCACCTCTTTCAGAACCATGTTCTTGTTTTTTATATAAGACAATACCTGGACTACTGCCTTCACACACAAAAGTTTGTTTTTTTATTCTGCACCTTTTTTGCTCTGAATATGTTGCAGGATTACTGGACATCAACACACTTAATATATTTCATCTCATAAATTGATACTGAGGCGATTTCAGCTAAATTCTGTTATATGAGCATGTTTCTCTGAGATTTGTCTTTAAATATATTTCATATTCTAAAGATTCTGATGATATTTACATTTTTCGTGTCTGTAACTATGTAACTTAATTGTTTGCTGCCTATATCAACACCCTTGAAAAACAGGTTTTTAATCTCAATAGGAAATAAAAAGTTAATGATAAAAAATAATCTTTTTGTTTGGAAATATGATCAAAGCAACCATATATGCTTAGGATATTAGTTATAATACAAAGAGCTTTGTTAAAACAACCTAATATACGATCCAAGATTATTTTTAATCCTAATCAAATGTTTAATATGAGGCTTTTTAAAGCGACCCAGGAACTGGGACTAACCCTAACTAGGATATTATTTCTCTGACTTTTGCTTTTTATTGTTCCCATTTCATTTGGGTTTATTGTTCTGTGTCAGCCTGCTAATTGTAACCTTTTGACTCCAATGTGTCGTCTTGATGATCTCTGATTGGTTAAATAAAGATCTTCCTCAGGGCACAGCTCTCTGTCATTCTCCGTCCAATCAGATTAATTAATTTTAATATTAATCCTTTATTTATTAAAGGAAAATCTGGTCTTATTCTCATTTTTAATTCATCACACCTGCCGTCAAAGTCACGTCCCTGGTGGCTTACAGACATGAACATCCCGGAAACACGATGCAAACAGAAGAGTCAGACAACAACGATGCAAGAGAGAGGGGCGACAGTGTAAGAACATTTGATCAATAATTTATAAAATGATCATTTCACAAAGAAGGAGATAAAGGGAGTTAGACCGGCCAGACCAGCAGGAGGCAGGTAACCGTGGACAGAATAATGTTCACGTAGTTTATTGTGATCACTGACCTCGACTTTTGACCCCTCCTAACATTTTATCACCAGCCGCCGCTGATTACAGGAGGGGAAACTCAGAAGCGCTGCTGATGGACTGTCGGAGGAACGGGGAATGTTCCTGGAAAACTGGACTCCTTGACTTTCTCAGAGGTCAGTGAAGCGTTTATATTTGAGTCGTGTTCCTTTGCTGTCTTAGAATAAATGAGTCTGAAGGACAGGCGGGACATCCAGTGGCAGACACAATGACAGACCGAGGACACGTGTCTACTGATTAGCTGATGTCATGTGACATAAATCAGCCGGAGGACAACAAGCTGGAGGTCAGTGTGAGCCAAACCTGGCCGGATAGGACCCGTCCTGACTGGACTGGAGTGGAAACCCTGGAACAATGTGCCCAAACAGCTGGGAATTCATTTAACGGAGCAAGGAACCGGGCTGAGGGAGCGCTTACCCATGTTCCTGGGCTATGGGGACGTAGATCTGTCATAGTGAGGACAGGAGGTCCACATGGAGACTAGAAGACACCCCATCTGTGTGACGTAGGTCTTTAAATCTGGGCGAGAGGCACAACTGCCTCTGCTGACAGGAAATCTGTGGGTGTGTCAATTTCCTGTTAACTCAGATCCTTCAACTCTCTCTGACCTCTAACCCGCTCTCTGCTCAGGTGGCTTACCGTGGAGGCGATGAAACAGTCAATCTGGACCAGAAGCATCTAAACCAGATAAGTTATTGATTCCTGCAACGTTTTCCGGGTCTCCTGGGAGCTTTTAGGAGCTGTGAAAACCCACGGACTCATCCAGCCTCCTAATGAACTCCAGAACATCGCGGACGGAGCGCTGGAAGCCCGACGAGAAACAACCCAAACCTTCACATCAGATATTCCTCGCTGCAAACAGGACTTCAGCAGGACCTCTGGAGATCTCTTTGAAGCATTGAAGGATCCATTTTATCCTCAGGAACCAATAAAGACCTCATTGATCCATTGGACAGCCAATCACCGAGCAGGGGAAGTCTGACCCGCTTCGCCTGAACCTCCAGAGAAACATCACTCTGAGTGCTACACCCACAGCCAATCCAATCAGTGCGAGCAAAGCGCTGGATAGCAGCTGGGTGACTCCAGGTCGAGCTGTGCGAGGATCTCCCTGAGGAAGCTGCAGCTCATTGTGGAATGAAACACGTATGTTCAGAGTCAGACCCACACGGTGCGAGAATCATCCTGTCTCTAATGGCTGGGGGGGGGGGGGGGGGGGGGGTACTATGTGACCTGTCATGTCTGCAGCTGCTTAAAGTCACTGTGAGGCTGATGCACCGACTGTACATTATATGATAAACTCCTCCAGGACCAGGCAGAGCGTAGCTGCCACGTTCCAGTCCTCCTTCCTAAACATCAGAGGGTTCCAGCCTCTTTGTCCCATTCTTCCTCCACATATGGGATGTCCTCTATTGTCTGGGACATCCCTGGAGATGATATGGTCCTGGAAGCAGCTGCTGTTGTTCTTTTCTGCATCAGTACTGCTATCAGAGCAACCAGCACAGAGCCTGGCTGCTGGAGAACGTGTACATCTGATCCACGATGGTCCTTCCCACAAGCTGACGCCTCCTCTGCTCAGTGAAGTTTGTGAATATAGCTCCATATCTTGGATGGAAGTTTCTTATCAGCCGTCAGTGAATGGTGGTTTCTTGGTGCAGGAATAACTCCATGTTATGACCCGCTGTGGTGACCACTGGGAAAAGCCACACCAACAGAACATATCTGCTCTTCATATTATCTGCTCTTCAGGTCACGGATCAACTTAGGACCAAAATGTTCTCTTAATTTTAGCGCATCTCTGGCTCTGCATTTAATCTGCTGTTCATGAAAATCCCTGACAGGGGACAAAAGTGCGATGGAGAAGAAGCTGTTTTCATTGCAGCTCTGAGGTTGCTGTCCAGGACCCCCCCCCCCCCCCCCGGGCCCCCTGCTGCTGGAGCTGCTGGTCTTTTCTCAGGCTGCAGGAGAAGTCAGACACATTATTAACACTGCAGGGCATTCACCTGACTCAGATCCCTGCACATTCAGACAGAGCTGCACTGTGCTGGGATCTGAGGAACCCTCCACATCACTGAGATTTATCAGTGTGCGTCTCAGAGGCTTCATGAGGATGGAGACGGATCAGCGGCAGCTGGAGGGAGTCGGCCTCCTCAGAGGAAACTCAGTTATCACAAACCGGGAGATAAAACCGTGCCTGAGGACCAGCAGCAGCGAACCATCAACCCTGGCGTGGAAAGATGAGCTCCAGAGCTCTGAAGGGAAACGGCGTTCCCAGACTGAGCAACAACTCCTCCAACAAAGACAAAAACAGCTGAATGCTCCAATCAGAAGTCCGTCTGTTAGAGTCACAGCATGGAGACTGCAGGTCTGTTAGAACATCACCACCGTGTCCTGGTTCCTGTTGCTCCCTCCATGAAGGATGCTGGGATTTCGACCCGGGTTACGGGTCCTGAACGTATTCAGAACCAGAATCTGCAGACAAGCAGCGGTGATTGATAGGTGGCTGGTTGCATGTGAGCCATGCTGGGTTCTGCAGGGGTTGCTCACTTTGTGCATTCGGTCATTTTCTACCCAACATTTTTCAGGGATGAAATAATTTCCTCTGATACAGGACCTCCATCTGCTGCCCGTGCATCAACGTGTACCCGTCTACAGGAGCGTTCATACCGGGTTCAACCACCAATGAACAAATGAAAGTCCTGTAATTGGTTCTCAGTCTGCTGTGAGGAAGTGTGGGTGCATGACGCCACTTAACAACTTCTACCCGCAGCAAAGAGCTCAGAGCTCTAACGGTTAGATCACCTGGTCCCACTCAGGATCAGAACCAAAAGAATTAATAAAATAATTAAGTAGAGTAAAAAAAAATTAAGACTCTCCCTGGTTTTAGACAACAAGGTATGAAATGGAGAAAGAAAAGGAAGAAACAGCAACGCATGGGTGGGAAGTCGGGCTGTGAGTTGGTGAAGAATAGAGGTGGAGAGAAAAAATGTATTCAAGTGAGAGTAAAAAAGGATTTGTTAAAAAAATGATACTTTGCTGCTCAGAAATTGTTAGATCAGAACATATTATTTAATATTGAAAAGATCCAAAGTCACAGGCAAATTCTAAAATAAAAACTAATGCAAAAAAAGCATGACTGCAAAATAATAAAAAATATATAAGGCAGAAGAAACCCTTCTTTCAAATAAAATCTTGTCAACATAAAACTTTTTAAACCAGTGTTTAAAGTAATTTATATCTACATGTTAGGAAGGACTTCCAGTCTGTTGAAGTCAACACGCTGCGGCCGGCTCAGAATGATTCTTGTTCTGCGTTCAGTGAAGTGACTCAAGGTAAGAAGAGCAGCCAGAAATCTTTTTCTAGTAAGAATGGCATCACTTTGAAATTATACATCGGTGCAGTTCAACTTCTTCTAAAAGTAAATTTCTCTTTAAAAGTTATTCAGGTAAATGTAGCTAGGTGCTACGCTGCTCTGGTGAAGCAGGGGACGCGGGGTCTGGTCCTCTGGCCTCTCTGAGTGATGCATTAACTCCCTCCACCCAATAACAGGTCAAAACGAAATTAAAGTCGCTTCCATGAAGTCCGACTGACAGAACCGGCTGAGACTTTCTGTTGAGGAACATTTCAGACTAAAGCTCCGTCTCTGCAGGGCCAAACGGCTCAACGTTTGACAGGAAACTGACCCAACCACTGTCAGACGCTTAGTCACGTAGGTTTCAGTGTCTGCTTCTGAGAGCCAATCAGAGCGCAGCGCTCTTTGATAGCAGAGAAGGAAACTGAGGTTTCAGATGCCGTAGGAGCAGCTCATTTCTGCAAGGTTTATTTATAAAGTTCCTTACACAGACACAAAGTCACAAAGCCCTGTACGAGAAAATCATAAAATAAAATTACAACATGAAAACCCGGTGGAACAAAATGGTTTTCAGTTGGTGTTAAAATCTCCACATGGTCAGCAAAGCTGAAACTGTTCTACAGTTTAGGAGCCAAAGACTGAAAGTTTAGTTTTAATGTTTTAGTTTTCAGGCTAGCATGAGGAACATCCAGCTAGTTAAAAGCTGACACAGATAGTCAGGAGCCTGCAGAGCCCTGTAGGTGAGAACCAGACGTTTAAATCCGATTCTAAGATCCACTGGGAGCCGAGGTAAAGAGGACAAGTCTGGGGTGGGATGGGAGCATTTACTAGATTTACTAAGACGTCTATTTGCTGCATGCTGGAGAGCCTGAAGGCGTTAAACTGAAGAAAATGGCATTACAGTAGTCTAAACGAGCAGATACAAATGTGTGAATAATGTTCTCATTATGGTGCATGGTGCATATTCTAGAGATGTTTCTTAAACATCATAGATGGACACATTTAAGCCATACAGAGGAAGAACACAGAACCACCAGAAGACATTTCAGAAATCTAGGATCCTGAATTAACTCTGAAAGTTTGAGATCCAGCATGTTTTGAGCACATCCTTCATGATTTGAAAATAATAATCTGCTTCTGCATCTTTGCTCCAAAATTCCTAAATGTTTGGTAAAATATCCTGAACTGAATTCTCCCAGTCAGCAACTTCAGACACATTTTCAGATCCAGGTGTGCATTAAAGGGGCAGGTGAGTACAGGTGTGTAGATCAGAAGGGCAGGTGTTCACTCACAGGTGCTTCCCTGTCTTCAAATCCTCGTGCAGAGCGACAGAGAATCCAAACAGATTCTTGCTTCCGACTGTCTTCAGCACTGGAAATGACGTGTCGATGTTGAAAGCCCCGCATGCAGTGAGACAGACGCTCAGCAGCACAAAGACGTCTATTGCCATGGAGACTCACAGCTGGGAGGAATGAGAGCCTGAGTCAAACAGACATGGCTGAACGTATGCATTCAACAATAAAATCATAATTATTTTATTATAGTTGGGAGGTAAGAACTCATTCACACTGACATGTTCATAAAACCGTTCACAGATCCACCTGCGGAACGCTCTGAGGTCACTTTACATTTACTTAACTTTTTCAACAAAATGTACTTTTCATAATATTACTAAAGTATCTCTGCTATTACTAGAGTAAATCTCTGGCTACTCTACCTGCTGTGAGTAACTTCATAAAGACAGAATAAACTAGTTTTAACTAAAAATGCAGCAGAGAGACTGGCTCCTCTCCCCTCCTCTGGCTGTCACCTGACCGTCGGTCTCACCTGATTTAATGTTTATAAGGAACTTTATCCAATCAGCATCATTTCTGCTGTCTGCTCAGATAGAACAGCTTCATATTCACAGGTTAACTCTGCTGCTGTCCATCGTCTTACATCTGTGTCGTTAGTACTGTGGTCTCTTGTTCAGAACCGGTCTTTAGACACAGGCTCATATTTATACATACACCTGACATTTGGTTAAATGTCTCTTTGAACAGGCTTCTTGCATCATTCTGACTGATGTCTGACCGCTCTGCTCTGCTGGGTGGACATGAGGAGTGGATGGAAACTTCTGTCCTGAGCTGTGCTTCAGTTCCTCTGATTAAAACAGGTCCACATGCTGGTTGTTGATAATCTTGACCTCTGTTTTTAGTTTCTTGCCCCTTTGGTTAAACAACAAACTGAGAAAGAGCCAAAGTACTCTGACCTGCAGCCTGTGAAACGGTGACAGGCTGAAAAATGAATGCAGCTCGCTGAGCTTACAGAAACAGGAGCTCTGACCTGTTGGTCTTCAGACTGAAGCAGCTTCCTGATGTCTGCGGATGAAGGGGCTCGGTCCAGCTGTCCTCCTCCTCCTCTGCAGGGCGACGGTCTGACTCCTGCTCGGCTCCGTCTGCTGAAACACGCCTCTGCACACGCTCAGATCAACCTCTCTGTATCAGCTCTCTCCACCTCCCTCCCTCTCTCTCTCCCTCCTTCATTCTTATTCTTCAGCTGTGCTCGGTCGTCCTGAAATGAAATCATGTCTGAGTGGGTTAACCCACACACACACACACACACACACACATACACACACTAATAACAGGAGGGTGTGTGTGAAAGTGAATGTTTTTCTCTCACACTCTCAGCTCAGAGCTTATTTTAGTTTCCTGTCTTTGTCTCACTTCCTCTCTCCTTTATTTTAATTTTTACACACACAACCCCCCCCCCCCCCCCCAAACGGATCTCTGAGCATGCTCAGTGGCAGTGATCACCTGTAAGGTGTCGAGCTGGACACAGATCTGCATCAAAGGTGCATTTATCAGACAGATTATCATCTTAGATGGATCAGCTTTAGGGAAGGAGCTGCACGGACAAAGAAACTGCCTTTTTTGTCATTTATCAAATGTCTGTGATCCTTTTACTGTTCTGATCATAGGTTTCATATTATATCATATCATTACATGTAGCATTATTCATTAGACTGTTTCTGAGCATTATTTCAATTCAATTCAATTTTATTTATATAGCGCCAAATCATGAAACATGTCATCTCAAGGCACTTTACAAAGTCAAGTTCAATCATATTATACAGATTGGGTCAGATTATACAGATTGGTCAAAAATGTCCTATATAAGGAAACCAGTTGATTGCATCAAAGTCCCGACAAGCAGCATTCACTCCTGGGGAACCGTAGAGCCACAGGAAGAGTCATCTGCATTGTCCATGGCTTTGCTGCAATCCCTCATACTGAGCAAGCATGAAGCGACAGTGGGAAGAAAAACACCCATTAACGGGAAGGAAAACCTCCGGCAGAACCGGGCTCAGTATGAACGGTCATCTGCCTCGACCGACTGGGGTTACAGAAGACAGAGCAGAGACACAACAAGAGAGACAAAAAAGCACAGAAGCACACATTGATCCAGTAATCTGTTCTACATTAGATGGTAATAGCGGGTGATCTGTCTTCTCTGGATGATGTCACAGTTAACAGAACGCCAGACCAGGTGTACCTACTATGAAGAGAAAAGAGAGAGAACATAAAGTTAAAGCAGAAATGACAACACATAATGCATAATTGAAGAACAGTAGAACTCAATAGAGTGAGAAAATTAGATCCTGATATACTCCAGTAGCCTAAGCCTATAGCAGTAAAACTATAAAGGTAGCTGAGAGTAACATGAGCCACTAGTTATAATTTTGTGTCAAAAAGAAAAGTTTTAAGCCTAGTCTTAAAAGTAGACGGGGTGTCTGCCTCACGGACCAAAACTGGGAGTTGGTTCCACAGGAGAGGAGCCTGATAGCTAAAGGATCTGCCTCCCTTTCTACTTTTAGAGACTCTAGGAACCACCAGCAGACCTGCAGTCTGAGAGCGAAGTGCTCTGTTAGGAACATACGGGGTAATCAGAGCTCTGATATATGATGGAGTTTGATTATTAAGGGCTTTATACGTTAGAAGAAGAATTTTAAATTCTATTCTTGATTTAACAGGAAGCCAATGAAGGGAAGCTAAAATTGGAGAAATATGATCCCTCTTGTTGATTTTCATCAGAACTCTTGCTGCAGCATTTTGGATCAGCTGAAGGCTTGGAACTTCAGGTTGTGGACTTCCTGATAGTAAAGAAGTACAATAGTCCACCTTTAAGTAACAAATGCATGGACCATGTTTTTCAGCATCGCGCCTGGACGATGTTTCTACATATTATGTTATTTCTGTTCTGTTTTCACATGCACACCCCATGAAGTGCTCAGTCAGATTAATTAAGCTTCTTTTTCAGGGTTCGTTCTATGTTTTCCAGAAACTCCGGTCATGTTTGGGCTCATCATCGGTTTTGCCTCTGCAGGCCTGTCTGCAGGCCGGGGCAGCAACATCAGAACCCTGAGCTTCACAGTGAA